>NC_090652.1:21958695-22091195 GCF_040937935.1 Hyperolius riggenbachi | reverse complement strand
GGATGACTGTAGAGGTGAGAAAGATTATGGGAGGGCTGCCTGGAGAGGTGTGGAGGATTCTGGGAGAGCTGGCTGGAGAGGTGTGGAGTATTCTGGGAGGGTTGGCTGGAGAGGCGAGGAGGATCCCAGAAGGGCTGACTGGAGAGGTGAGGAGGATTGCAGGAGGGCTGACTGGAGAGGCAAGGAGGATTCCGGGAGGGCTGACTGGAGAGGCGAGTAGGATTCCGGGAGGGCTGATTAGAGAGGTGAGGAGGATTCTGGTAGGGCTGGATGGAGAGGTGAGGAGGATTCTGGGAGGGCTGGCTGGAGAGGTGAGGAGGATTCTGGGCGGGCTGGCTGGAGAGGTGAGGAGGATTCTGGGAGGGCTGGCTGGAGAGGTGTGGAGGATTCCGGGAAGGCTGGATGGAGAGGTGAGGAGGATTCTGGGAGGGCTGACTGGAGAGGTGAGGAGGATCCTGGGAAGGCTGACTGGAGAGGTGAGGAGCATTCTGGGAGGGATGACTGGAGAGGCGAGGAGGATTCTGGGAAGGCTGATTGGAGAGGTGAGGAGGATTCTGGGAGGGCTGACTGGAGAGGTGAGGAGGATTCTGGGAAGGCTGACTGGAGTGGTCAGGAGCATTCTGGGAGGGATGACTGGAGAAGTGAGGAGGATTCTGGGAGGGACACATACAGTATACATATGTAAAGTATCACTCAGCACTACACATCACAGTTACACAGAACAACCTCTGACAGCTGCTCGCCCTGTACATCCAGCCTATACATACCTGTGTCCCTCACTGCCTTCCTATACCTCCATCACCACAACATGTCAGGCCTGTGCTAGGTGAGGAGGATTCTGGGAATGTACATGGTGATTGTGGTTACTGTGTGTTATTACACAGGAGTATGAAGTAGTGAAGAAGACATCTGGTGAGACTCCCGATAGCCGTCTTCATGGCCCATCCACCATCTCAGTGCCTCCACCGCACTCCCTGACACCTCAGAGAAACAATGTGAAGAAGATTCTAGAAGTCATAAACAAGGTGATTGAGCTGCTGACGGGACAGGTGAGCAGTGCTGAGGATTATGGGACATTATGCAGCATCAGCAGGTGATGTATGTAGATAGTGACTATTGTTGTGTGTGCCAGGTCCCTATGAGGTGTCAGGATGGCACAGTCTGTTTCTCCATGGAGGAGTGGCAGTATTTAGAAGGACACAAGGACCTCTACAAGGACTTCATGATGGAGAATCAGCCGCCCCTCACATCACCAGGTAAGAGCAGTTCAGAGGATCATTTTAGTTTCCTTTATTATCTCATAAGCACATTAGCCTTGTGCTCCTGCTCTTAAGAAGCCGTTCAGTAACTGTTCATGAAAACAGTAAAGGTGGAAACCAGCAGAAATGGTCTTTCCTTTTTCACATCACATTTCTCCTAAATCTGACAGTGACCACTAAAAACTATGCTTAGTGTGGTTTGCCTTCTTTATCTTCTTGCCAACCGCTCCATACCAAGTGGCGTGAATGCGGCGGCAGCCCCAGGACCGCTCTACACCGATTGTCGTGTACAGCCTTCTATGGGGCTAGCAAGTGAACGCGCATGCTGGATTGCCGCTCGGAGAGTGTTAGCCGTCTAATTACCCCGTACAGCGCGGCAGCCGTGTGACATGGCTGTCCCCCTGGTAGGCTCGGGGGTGATCCGCTGTGGGGGGAAGGGAACAAGGAAAAATCTATATATATAAAATCGTGTGTGTGTGTCTGTGTGTATGTGCAGCGATCACGCGAAAAACGCCTTGACCGATTTGAACGAAACTTGGTATACAGATCCCTTACTACCTGGGATGATATGTTCTGGGGGTCTCGCGTCCCCCCTGCACACGTGGGCGGAGCTACAAACCAACCAATCAGATTACACCCATTCAAGTCAATGGAAAAAATGTAAAAGGCTGCTATTCTCACAGTAATCAAGTCCCCACACTTGGCACAGTTGGTCACTTGGTGACCGAGGTTACAAATCCAGGAAAAGTGGGCGGAGCATAAAACAGCCAATCAAATTTCAGCCATTAATTTTAAATGGGAAAATGTAACCATTCTTAGACTGTTAAACGCAGGGTTCTCAAACTTGCCACAGTTGGTCACTGGGTGAATGCGATTAAGATTCAAGAAAGTGGGTGGAGCCTAAAACAGCCAATCAAAATGTATCTATTGATTTTCAAGGGGAATATTTAAACTGCTACCATTCTTACACTGTTAATGGCAGAGGCTTGAAACTTGCTACAGTCGGTCATTGGGTGACTGGGGTACAAATTCACAAAAGGGGCGGGGCCACAAACAGCCAGTCAGATTTTTTTACTAGGAAAATATAAACTGTAGCTATTCTTACACCGTTAATGGCAGTGTTCTCAAACTTTGCACAGTTGGTCACTGGGTAACTGAGATTAAGAATTTGGAAGGTAGGTGGAGCCCACAACAGCCAATTAAAATTCACCTTTCGATTTTCAAAGGGAATATTTAAGCTACTGCCATTCTTATAATGTTAATAGCAGATGCCTCAAACCTGGTACAGTTGGTCACTGGGTGATTAGGGTTCAAATTCAGAAAGGGGGCGGAGCCACAAACAGCCAATCAGATTTGTTTATTTCTCAATGGGAATATACAAAGTATTGATACCAAGGACCCCAAAGCTGATAAACTTGATAATTGAGTGACTGTATGTCAAGCCAGCGCTGCGTAATATGTTGGCGCTTTATAAATACAATAAATAAATAAAAAAATAAGGTTAGAAAAAGTGTGCGGCGCCAACAACTTAATTTTTTACATGGCAGGGTTCCCAAATTTGACACAATTGGCCACTGGGTGACTGGGATTAATATTCAGAAATGTGGGTGGAGCCTAAAAACAGCCAATCAAAATTCACCTATTGATTTTCAAGGGGGAACATTTACATTGCTACCATTCTTACACTGTTAATGGCAGAGGCCTCAAACCTGATACAGTCAGTTATTGGGTGACTGGGGTCCAAATTCACTAAAGTGGGTGGAGCCACAAACAGCCAATCAAATTTTTTAGATTGATTTCAGCCATTCTGTTATTGACAGGGTTCTCAAACTTGACACAGTTGGCCACTGGGTGACTGGGACTAAATATTCAGGAAAGTGGGTGGAGCCTACAGCAGCCAATCAAAGTCCATCTATTTATTTTCAAGGGGAATATTTACATTGCTCCCATTCATACACTCTTAATGTCAGAGGCCTCAAATCTGGTACATTCAGTCACTGGGAGACTGGGGTTTAAATTCTGAAAAGGGAGTGGGCCAAAACAGCCAATCAGATTTGTTTAATTTCAATGGTAAAATGCAATTTATTGATGCCAAAGACCCCACAGCTCATAAACTTGGTCATTGAGTGACTGTATGTCAAGGTTAGAAACAGTGGGTGGAGCCAAAAAACAACTAACTTTTTACATGGGAAAATATAAATTGCAGCTATTCTTACACTGTTAATGGCAGGGTTCTCAAATTTGACACAGTTGGTCACTGGGGGACTAGGATTAACCAGCTGAGCGGTCTGGACGAGCTCAGCTCGTCCAACACCGCCAGCGGCTGCCGCTCAGGCCCTGCTGGGCCGATTTTAACGAAATAAAAAGCAGCACACGCAGCCGGCACTTTGCCAGCCGCGTGTGCTGCCTGATCGCCGCCGCTCTGCGGCGATTCGCCGCGAGCAGCGGCGAAAGAGGGCCCCCCTAGCCGCCTGAGCCCAGCGTAGCCGGAACAAAAAGTTCCGGCCAGCGCTAAGGGCTGGATCGGAGGCGGCTGACGTCAGGACGTCGGCTGACGTCGATGACGTCACTCCGCTCGTCGCTATGGCGACGATATAAGCAAAACAAGGAAGGCCGCTCATTGCGGCCTTCCTTGTTTATTCTGGGCGCCGGAGGCGATCGGAAGATCGCCTCCGGAGCGCCCTCTAGTGGGCTTTCATGCAGCCAACTTTCAGTTGGCTGCATGAAATAGTTTTTTTTTTATTTAAAAAAAACCCTCCCGCAGCCACCCTGGCGATTTAATCAGAACGCCAGGGTGGTTAATATTCGGAAAAGTAGGTGGAGCCTACAAGAGCCAATTCAAATTCACCTATTGATTTTCAAGGGGAATATTGAAACTGCTGTCATTCTTACACTGTTAATGGCAGAGGCCTCAAACCTGCTACAGTCGGTCATCAAGTGACTGGGGTTCAAATTCACTAAAGGGGCGGAGCCACAAAAAGCCAATCAGATTTGCTTTTTTGGGATAAACTGCTTCCATTCACACAATTTTGATGCCATGAACCCAAAAGCTCACAAAATTGGTCATTGAGTAGTGACTGTGTGTCAAGGTTACAAAAAGTGGGTGGAGTCAAAAACAGATTTTTCTGGGAAATTGTAAAGTGCAGCCCTTCTTCACTGTTAATGGCAGGGTTCCCAAACTTTGCACAGCTGGTTACTGGGTGACTGGGATTAATATTCAGAAAAGTGGGTGGAGCCTAAAAAAGCCAATCAAAATCACCTGTTGATTTTCAAGGGGATTATTAAAGTTGCAACCATTCTTGCACTGTTAATGGCACAAGCCTCAAACCTGGTACAGTTAGTCATTGGGGTTCAAATTCAGAAAAGGGGACAGAGCCACAAACAGTTTCATTTTATGGGAAAATACAAATTATTGATGCCAAGGACCCCAAAGCTCACAAACTTGGTCATTGAGTGACTGTATGTCCAGGTTACAAAAAGTAGGCGGAGCAAAAACCAAATTTCACTGGGAAAATGTAGACTGCGGGCCTTCTTACACTGTTAATGGCAGGGTTCCCAAACTTTGCCCAGATGGTTCAAATTCAGAAAAGGGGGTGGAGCCACAAACAACCCATCAGATTTTTTCCATTTCAATGCAAATTATTGATGCCAAAGACTGCAAAGCTCACAAACTTGGTAATTGAGTAATTGTGTGTTAGGGTTAGAAAAAGTGGGTGGAGCCGACACCAGCCAAGCACATACCCGGGCAACACCAGGCAATCAGCTAGTAAATAAAAAAAAATAGGTAATTTTATTTAAAAAATAAATAAATAAACATTGATAAAAAAACAAACAGACATTTGGGGAGCGATCAGATCCCACCAATAGGGAGCTCTGTTGGTGAGGAGAAAAGGATGGGGGAATCAGTTGTGTGCCGAGTTGTGCAGCCCTGCAGCTAGGTCTTAAAAGCTGCAGTGGCCCAATTTATTAAAAATGGCCTGGTCTTTAGAGGGGTTTAACACCGCGGTCCTCAACTGGTTAAACAGAAGATATTTTCGATAATTGAGCTTTAAGTGTGTAACTGTGGTTACCCACAATGCACCACTACTGAATATGCAGATTATCTCTTTACGCCCCTGAAGCCAGGCTTACATCCAGAACTGCTGGTGCATAGTGAGCCTGTAGCTTATACATATTACAGAGCCACACCAACCCCACATGCAGACAGCCTGTTTCAGAGATAATTTGCATATTCAGCAGTGGTGCATTGTGGGTAACACAGTTAAACACTTAAAGCTGAATTATCGCAAATACCTTCTGTTTTAAGAAGGCAAAACACACTAAGCATTGCTTTTTTAAGATCACCAAGTAGAGGGAATGCTCTGGATAGTGCAGAGGCTTCCTAATTGCTCTACAAGCCCAACATTGCTGCGCAGGGCCCCTCTGTACATATTCCACAAGAGTTTGTCACATGTGTTCCTGTGGCTGCCCTTCCCTCTGTGTAAGAGCGTGTCTGTACTGCTCATGCACGAGTACAGCCACGCCTGCACGCTAGCACAAAGCCTCTCGTGGACTGTGCAGGCGTGGCTGTACTCTCACACGTGGCATGGCCACGCTCGTACACGGAGGGCTGTGCAGCCACGCCTACATATCTGACAGGGGTGAGTAGGATGAATACCTCTCCCTGGATATGACTGTGACATCTGCTAATCCCCATATAATAATGAGCTTATTATAGAGCATGGGTTAGTTGTCTGTGAGCTGCAATAACTGCAGAGCTCCCCCAGCCACGCACAAAGCTGCTTCTGTACAGCAGTCACTGGGACTACATGGCAGAGATCACTTTTATGCTGTAATAGAGGAATCCTATATTTCTGCCTTTTCCACCCCTGTGTGTGTTCCCTACAGGTGGATCCAGTAACAGAACCTCACCGGAGAGATATACAGGTCCTCTTTTTTCCCAGGATTGTAAACAGGAAGATCACCCCACCCCCCACCCTCATCAGGTAGATGGAACTGAGGCTGTAAACACAACACTGACTCCATATGGAATGACCTCACTTCATCAGTGCTTGCATTGTAACAGTGTTATTTCCTGTTATTTTCTGCGTTTAGGGTGAAGAAGTGATAGATGTGAAGCTGGAGGATGGAGATGATGAAGAGACACATGTGAAGGAGGAGCAGCAGTCTGCAGAGGAGAGTGACATGATGGGGACCAGTGACTTAGGGATCCCATTTCCAGGTGAACAAGCAGCCTTGCCCATTGCCACATATAACAGTGTGCTTACACCCAGGGCCATTTCCCACCTATTTGGTGCCCCAACAAGACAATGTGTATTCTGTGTATCGGTCCCTCTCTGTTCACGTCTAAAGGATTACAGGGGAAACCTCATACTTTCTGATGTCCTGCCCGGGAGTATATCGGTACCAATGGAGGGAGTAGCAGGACGGGGTGGCTCCTCCTATTGGCTGGCTCCATTGCCTGTACATTTTACTGAATGGCAGTTTGGTAGTTACCGACAGCTCCAGGCTGCTCCTAAAATACTGAACATCTCACTTGTTGTTAACCAAATGCTCTAATCTCAGTGAAGTGACATTTATTGAAGTGTTTATTTAACAAGTCGGTAATTTACCTCTCTAGTCGGTCATTTTATTTTCCCATATGGCAACAGACTTAGTGAATTGACATTTGATTGAATGTTGGGTAAAATCAGCTGTTTTCTGCATTGCTGAATGGGGTAATGCTTGGTGAATTGCAGCCATTGTAGGATGGTTTGTGCTATTCAGCCTGGATTGGCCGCATTGAGTGGGTTGGTCACTGATTGTAGATTGCAATGTGGCCATACATGATACTTCGAAAAAATCTGATCATTTCTATAGAAAAATCAAATGTATGTTTTCCGATATGAAAAACAATCTAATCCCCTACATTTGTGTGGCCTTCTGATCTATCGGCCTTGGTGGCAAATTTTGATCAATCTTTAAAAAAAATCTCAATTGGTAACTGAACCAACTGGATTTGTTCATTTGAAATAGACCAGATAATGGCCCCAATTCACTAAGCTCATCTCTTGTCTTTAATAACGTTTCTGAGCTGTTTTTAGTGTTATCACCATGGTGATAAGGCATGTAGTATTTACTAAACAATTTACCTCAGGCAAACCTAACGTTGCCTCTTCTGTCTTTAAGTTAAGGAGAGATCTCTAAAGTTAACATTTCAATTTTTAAAATAACTACATAATTCTAAAGTTAAAGACAGGCAGTTAATTCACAGAGAGGAATGCAAGAGTTAAAAATAAACCGTGACCAAGAATTGAACTTCATCCCAATCAGTAGCTGATAACCCCTTTCACATGAGAAATGTATTTCCGTTCACAAACGGATCATCAGGGGGCTCTGTATGGCTGAAATTGTGGTGAAACACCTCCCACAGGAAACTGTGAGGACTATGGTCCTGGCAGTTTCCTGTCTGTGAACCTCATTGCATTGTGGGAAATAGCTGTTTACAGCGGTTTCCAACTGCCAAAAAGCAAGCAGCTACTTCCAGTGACATCACCTGCCAGCAGTAAAAATGTCACCATGTGATCAATGTCAGAATGTAGATCAGGGAGCGGAAAGATTTTACAATGGGCAAACACTGACTAAATGAGTGGCTGGATGGTGTAATGGTTAAGGGCTCTGCCTCTGACACAGCAGACCAGGGTTCGAATCTCGGCTCTGCCTGTTCAGTAAGCCAGCACCTATTCAGAAGGAGACCTTAGGCAAGTCTCCCTAACACTGCTACTGCCTATAGAGCACGTCCCAGTGGCTGCAGCTCTGGCGCTTTGGGTCCGCCAGGAGAAAAGCGCGATATAAATGTTATTTGTCTTGTCTTTTTTCTAAATCATTTATACATAATTATTGTAAAGATGAAGCACTTTGTTTTATTACATTAGTTTCACTGGAGTTCCTCTTTAAGTCTGTGAGAAGTTATCTCCTGGCCTGAGATGTCATTAAGTGGAGTGTTATTAAAGACTGCAATGTAAAGTGAAGCATTCTGAGCTGTCTGCTTTATTATTTCTTGGTGTATGCATGAATAGACTCTGTATAGAGAGAAATATACACAGCAGGCACACAGAGAGGGAGGGAGGGAGAGAGAGACAACACACAGGCACACACAGGCGCACACACACCCTCTCTCTCTCCTACCCTGGCTGTCTACACAGACTAGCTGTAATCATCCTGGCAGAGGAGGTAGCAGGAAGGGTGGAGCAACATTCTGCCTGCAACTGCTCCTCCCCTCCCTATTTACTACATATGAAAATAATTGCAGAGGTGATAACTTAAGGACAGAAGTGATAAGACAACACTCACTGTGAAAACTTATCTCCACACCTTAATAAGACAAGCTTCTTTATTGAATTAACACTGAAGATATTGATCAAAGTGTGGTGATAAGTTTTCTCTTGCCTTATTATCACCAGCATGATCTTAGTGAATTGAGGCCAATTTATTAAATGTGCAGGTTCAAAAACTTTTGGGGAATAGTGATCACAACATCAGAATCATTTATTTCGGCAAATACAAGCCGTACATAGTTGAACCTGGAATCGGTTTTGGCTCATACAGGTTCTGGAAGGATGGGTGGGATAATGTCCAAAAACCAAGAGCCGAGGCTGATATACTACGGTGCACTTGGCAATCATCTGTCATCTCTAAGGAGACATGGGGGGAGGGGGACAGAGGGAGGTGAATAGTGATGACCCAGTTCTTCATGAAAGAAACCTGTGGTGATGGCTGATGCTGCTGAGGATCCTGATTGCTGACATCTGGCAGTACTGGGCAGGGTGTTCCAGCTCAAAAAGTGCTGTAGTGTATATTTCTGTGGTTGGCCTACATGATAACTGTTGATCTGGGGATTGATAGGCCCCCGATTGATAGGCAGCAGAACAACTAAAACTATGAGTTTTAGAAAAGCAAAGTTCAATCTGCTCAGGCATGCTCCAAGGTCGGTGAACTGGGATAGTATACTACAAGGGAAGGACACTGAAGGGAAATGGCAAACTTTTAAAATTATTCTCAATCAATATTGTAGTAAATGTATCCCATATGGAAACAAAACTTCTAGGAATAAAAAAATCCTCTATGGATGAATAGAAAGGCTATAGAAGTGGAAAAAAAGTGCCTATAAGTCCTTAAAATAGGAGGGGACTGAGGCTGCATTAAGCAATTACAGTATAAGGAGTGCAATAAAAGTTGTAAAACATAAATTAGGCTGGCAAAGATTGAAGCTAAAAATCAAATCGCTAGAGATATCAAATATAAGGTGGACTGTATTGGACTCCTAAAGGATAAGGGAGGGAACTCAGTGGTGGATGACCAAGGTAGGGCGGAGCTGTTGAATGCTTGCTGTTGAAGCATCACTGTTGCAAATGACCAATCCTCCAATTTTAATATGAAATACTTAATGCAGGAGGAAATGAAGACAAGACTAAATAAAATACAAATACTGTAGATAACGCACCTGGCCCAAATGGCATTCATCCTCAGGTGCTAAGGGAATTAAGTTCCGTTATCGATAGGCCCCTTTTTCTAAGCATCAGCATGGGTTTACTGAGGACAGGTCCTGTTTAACTAACATGCTCGGCTTTTATGAGGTGGTGAACGCTAGTGTGGACATTGGGAATGTTGTAGATGTGATATACTTGGACTTTGCATAGGCCCTTTATACTGTTCCCCACAACTGTCTGGTGCAAAAGTTGATATTGCAAGGACTGGGGAAGAGTCTTTGTGCATAGATAGGGAACTGGATAATGGACAGAAAGCAAAGAGTTGTGGTCAATATATCATATTAAAAATGGGTGACTGTTAGCAGTGGGGTCCCACAGGGGTCAGTAATGGGTCCAGTACTATTCAATTTAGTAAGTAAGAAATAATGTTGCTATTTTTGCAGATGACACAAAATTGTGCAGAATATATTCAAAATGGGCGACTGTTAGCAGTGGGGTCCCACAGGGGTCAGTAATGGGTCCAGTGCTCTTCAATTTAGTAAGTAAGAAATAATGTTGCTATTTTTGCAGAAGATGCAAAATTGTGCAGAATTATTAAGTCTAAGGAAGATGGTGACATATTGCAGAAGTATCTGGATAGGATGGCTATATGGGCACATAAATGGCAGATAAAATTCAATGTTAAAAAAAAAATAAAGTCATGCATTTTGGTCGTACCAATGATCTAGCATCATAAAAAATAAACGGGATACAGATGGAGACATCAAACTTGGAGAAGAACTTAGGAGTACTCATCGACAACAAGTTAAAGAGAATCTGTATTGTTAAAATCGCACAAAAATAAACATACCAGTGCGTTAGGGGACATCTCCTATTACCCTCTGACACAATTTCGCCGCTCCTCGCCGCATTAAAAGTGGTTAAAAACAGTTTTAAAAAGTTTGTTTATAAACAAACAAAATGGCCACCAAAACAGGAAGTAGGTTGATGTACAGTCTGTCCACACACAGAAAATACATCCATACACAAGCAGGCTGTATACAGCCTTCCTTTTGAATCTCAAGAGATCATTTGTGTGTTTCTTTCCCCCTGTTCTCATGCACTGAAGTTTCAGGCTGCTTGTTTCTTCCTGCAAACAGCTTTGCCCTTGTCTGTAATTCTTCAGTATGTGAAAGCCCAGCCAGCTCAGAGGGCGATTTATCCAGCTTGTAAAAGATAAGAGAGAAGAGAGAAGCTGCTCTAATCCTAAATAACACACAGGCAGTGTGCATAGAGGGGCCTGGAAGGGGGAGTTCATAGCAGAACCACAACACTGAAGAACTTGGCAGCCTTCCAGACACAGGCCGACAAGTCTGACAGGGGAAAGATACATTGATTTATTACAGAGACAGTGATAGTATAAAGTGCTGCAGTAAGCCAGAACACATTAGAATAGCTTTTTGAACTTGTAGGATGATAAAAAACAGGATGCAATTTTTGTTACGGAGTCTCTTTAAATAATCGTATCCAATGCCAAGCAGCTGCAGCTAAAGAAAATTAAATTGAAGAATGCTATAAAAGGGAAATAAAAACTCGAGATGCTAGCATAATATTGCCCCTGTTTAACTCTCTAGTAAGGCTGCATCTGGAATCTGGAATTAAGTTCTGGGCACCACATTACAGGAAAGATATTGCAGTTTTAGAGCAGGTGCAGAGACGAGCAACAAAATTGATACGAGGGATGGAAAGTCTCACTTACCAAGAAAGGTTAAGATGCGTACACACGCTCTATTGTAACATACGGCGGATCCGTCAGACCCTCCCGCTGTGCGGACGTTCTGCCGACAGTAGGACGTGTGTACAGTATGTCGGCAGATTGATAAGACTGTTTCTGACAGATCCGCTGAGCGCTGGGGCTAATGAGCGTGAGTATACAGACAGCCCTCCGGCTAGCCGGTCCCGTGTGCCTTTTACTCTATCCCTGCTGTGTGTCCTCTCCGCCTTACCTGAAGCCTGTGTCACCTGCATGTGCTGCCGTATAGGTAACGCTCTCATACTGCAGCAAATGGAGGTGACACAGGCTTCATAATGCCGGAGACCCCACACAGCGGGGATAGAGTAAGAGGAGCACGGGGGTCTTTCCTGCACCACCCTGTATATTCTCTTGTCATTATCTGTCACTGCTACGGCAACACACATGACTGCTGACAGGACAATGACTGTTCTCTGACTGTTATTATTTCTCCAACAGATTATGGTGCAGAAGATAATGGTGCCGCACTACATTTACCAGCAGGAAACTCCATTGCTGAAAATATACCCAGCAGACGTCACCATGAGGACAAATCACCAGATCTCTCCAATCCTGAGGAACCTTCTGATAGATCCCATCCTGTTACCTCAAATACCCATCCAAAGTGTCACAGTGCCGATAGATCAGAAGATCCGTCTTATTCTGGGGAATGTTCCAGTAACTCTAATACTGATAGAGAGGGAGGTGGGAAGAGTTATCAGTGCTCAGAATGTGGGAAATGTTGCAAAACCACATCACATCTTGCTGCACATGTGATAGTACATACCAGGGAGCAGCAATTTCCATGTTCTGAGTGTGGGAAATGTTTTTCTCAGAAAAGTGATTATCGTAGACATCAGAGAACTCACACAGGAGAGCGGCCTTATTTATGTACAGAGTGTGGGAAATGTTTCAGTCAGAAATCTTGTCTTCTGATACATCAGCGAAGTCACACAGGAGAGAGTCTTTATTCATGTTATGAGTGTGGGAAATGTTTTAGTCGGAAAGATCATTTTCTTAGACATCAGAGAAGTCACACAGGAGAGTGTCCTTATACATGTCCAGAGTGTGGGAAATGTTTCAGTGAGGAATCTTGTCTGTTTAGACATCAGAGAAGTCACACAGGAGAGACTCCTTATTTATGTCCAGAGTGTGGGAAATGTTTTAGTCAGAGAGGTAATCTTCTTAGACATCAGAGAAGTCACACAGGAGAGCGTCCCTATTCATGTTTAGAGTGTGGGAAATCTTTCATTCGGAAAACTGATCTTCTTCAACATCAGAGAAGTCACACAGGGGAGCGCCCTTATTCATGTCCTGAGTGTGGGAAATGTTTCAGTCTGAAATCTAATCTTCATAGACATC
The DNA here is from genome assembly GCF_040937935.1 of Hyperolius riggenbachi. Classification (NCBI taxonomy): domain Eukaryota; kingdom Metazoa; phylum Chordata; class Amphibia; order Anura; family Hyperoliidae; genus Hyperolius; species Hyperolius riggenbachi. The sequence continues at coordinate 22,078,335 of NC_090652.1, read as the reverse complement.
AGAGAAGTCATACAGGAGAGCACCATTAGTCACCTCAGTAATGTTGTGATAAGTTACAGTCAGACAGCTTATGAAGCTGCGGGGATACAAGTCTCCTGGAAGCACATATTATTAGAGCAGCAGCAATGACGTGGCCTCACAGTGCTGGAACTACACTACAGATGTCACCTGCTCTACATTCAGGACTTCCTCCAAGCTGGGGACTCATCCTAACCTCTCATTTCTTGCTGATCATCTCAGAGGACATCTGCTGGAAGATTACTGGGGAAGACTAGAGTTATTAGTTACCTGGTGACATTGCTTCCAGTAATCTTCCAGGACAAGTGCCCTCCAGGGATTTAGGAGCAGACTTGTAATCTGAAGTAGAATCTTTCTCCAGTATGATAGGAGCTGTTAATGCCGTGGTAGATTATGTCTGCCTAGTCTGCTGCTTTCTATAGCACTGAAGGCAGGACTAATGGTATGGTGATATTATAGGGGAGGTGCTGATGTGTTCCCGGTGTCAGGTGTTTTGTAAAATGATAGCAACTGATAATTCAAAAGTTCCTAAAAGATGGGAGAAGCTTCAAATTATGACACACGCCCAACTTTTGAGTTTGTTTATCGTAGGTTTCGCACAGTACTGGTTTAAACGTGAAACGTAGACCAATTTGGAAAAAAATATGAATTTAATATTAAATAAATATAACAATATATGAAAATAATATAAAATTGCACTTTTGATTTACATAAATTTGCAAGGTTTTTCTTGCAATGAGCTGGATAACACGACTTCAATGGATCAAAGACTAAAGAAACAAAGCAGTTCTATATGATCTAACCCAGGTATGGGCAAACTTGGCCCTCCAGCTGTTGAGGAACTACAAGTCCCACAATGCATTGCTGGAGTCTGACAGACACAGTCATGACTCATAAAGGCAAATGCATTGTGGAATTTGTAGTTCTTTAACAGCTGGAGGGCCAAGTTTGCCTATGCCTGATCTAACCCGAAAACACACAGTTCCATTTGACTGTGGTGCATAGCTATGAATTAGCAAATATGACAAATGGGCGTTGTCCCCATATAATGTATATGCAACCAATTAAATGACAGGAATTCTATCTCTGTCTGAAATTTAACGTTTTTTATCTTACAATACAGGACAAGATAAATTGGGACTAATTTGAGCTATCTTAGCTATAATAAAGACCATGAATTGGCACTAAATTAGATAGGCGTTGCCCTATTGTAAAATATCAAAATACAGAGGCTTTTGGAACGGAACTTGAGATCTGGCTTTATACTCCAAAAGTTATGGGATCACAGCCGGCTATCAATGAACTATTGATGATAAATAAAAAAAAAAAAAAATATATATATATATATATATATATATATATATATATATATATATATATACACCCACTGTGAATGGGTATAAATATATCAAAACAGAATGAAATCTTCCGGTGCACTGGAGGAATTCATTCCCTTTGTTCGGTGGCTATTTATGACTATAAATAAGGAAACAATTGATAAATCAATTGTTCAGATAGCTGCACTGTGAATAATAATATAAATAAATACAAATCCTTTCCTAATTACCAAATATGGAGTCTTTATGGGTGTGTCCTTTTAAATGTGAGAGCCGTGAGGGTAGATGGATCTATCAGGTGACTGGTGATGATGATCCTTTGATGACTTTATTTCCATCATTATGTATAATCCTGCCCAAAGGATCAAATCTTCCAGCCTACCGGTGATCAGTGGGTGTTTTTCCCTGATTAACTTGTAACGCAGATTAAATACTAGATTTCTCCATTAGGGACACTATAGGATCACTAAGGGATCTCATCATTTTTACTGTTGTAATACCTCCATGACTGTGGTGGCGCTATCGTTCCATCTCTGAATTTTGGGCCAGTGCAAACCAAAAACCTCTAGCAGATCTGCTAACACTAGAGGTTTTTAAAGCGGTTTTCAGAGCGATTCCTAGGCATGCTTACAGAGGTTTTCTAAACATGCCTAGCATTTTTTGGAGCGTTTTGGTGTAGCAGATTTCATATATTGTTACAGTAAAGCTGTTACTGAACAGCTACTGTAACAAAAACCACCTGGAAAACCGCTCTGATCTAGCGTTTTTCAGAGCCGTTTTCCACTTTCCTATACTTTAACATTGAGGCAGAAACACCTCAGAAATCTAAAAAATGTTGCAGCCCCCGAGTTTGTGTTTGGGGAAAAAATGAACCACTCTGGCGTGCACAAGCCCACTGAAATACATTAGCCAAGCGGTTTTCTATCCCCAAGCGGTTTAAAAAACGCTCACGAACCGCTCTATTGTGCAGCAGCCCTTAGAAAGAATAAACGTATCTCCCCATTCCGTATCATCTTTCCCTCAAGATTGAACAATGGGAAAATTCCCCAGTATCTGACAGCTATCTGATTAGAATTGATTACCTAGTGTCTCCTATAAGGTTTTTAATGTTAGCCATAAGGTGCATACAAACATCGGATTTTTCCAAACGACTGGTCATTTGGACGGTTGAATGTCTGGTCGTTTGGACGTCAAATCGGGCATGTGTATGGTCGGTCGTTCACCTGATTAGCCAGGTTTTGACGGATCTGCTTGGCGGATCGTTCAAATCCAATCTTATCAGGTGAACGACCGACTTTACACACGCCCAATTTGACATCCAAATGACCGGACGTTTAAACGTTCAAATGACCAGTCGTTTGGAAAAATCTGACGTGTTTATTAGTATATTGAAGATGAATATTATGTCGAGACTTATAGATATATTCCAATCCTCGCCCTTGGCCATTCCGGCTTCCTTCTTTTCTTTGCTGAGAAGGGAATTCTTAAAGAACAAGTGACACCCATGCTAACCTAGAAATAAAAACATATATATATATAAGTAGATAAATACTAGTTCTACTTATATAACAAATGTATTGCACTGTCTACATTATGGTTCCTGTGAATGTTATAAAGAAAAAAGCAGAAAATCCTATTCTAGACAGTTTCCATCTTGGTTATCTTTGAATGAAGCTAATCCTGACATAATTTCCTCCCTCACTCTTTTTTTTCTCCTCTTGCTAATTGTGTATTTGTTACCCGCCCTCCTCCCAGAGTCTTCAGACACACCCACTGAGGTCTATACTAGGAAGTGCGCTATAATGTCATTAGAAGGAGGGGGAAATAAAGGGAAGAGGAGGAATATATTATAGATTTAAAAAAAAAAAACAGCATGCAACTGTTTGGCAATGTCAATTTAAGGGCCAGTGCTCCTAAGGTGTGTGATAACTCCAAACCATAACAGCAGTCCAAAACCACCCACCCAGGCCCCAAACCACCACCAACCCCAGGCCCCAAACCACCTTTTAGTGAGCAAATGTGTGTGTTGCCATAGGAATAATAAGGATAAATTTTGGATTGAACTGGAGCAGCACTTACTGAATGTACCTCTTACAGGTGCTCCATGGATAAGTACGAGAGTTCAGACTGCACACCCGGCAGGCTGCTTCCTAAATAATTTCTTAACAACATTCCATTTATATACTTACAGGTAGAGATGGCCCGAATGGATTGGCCGGCAGGTAGTTCGCACGGATATCAGCTACCCACGCCCGCGGCGGGTAGCGAATATGTAGCGCGTTCGACCCGCCTCCTATACCTCATCATTGGGCTAAACTTTGACCCTCTACATCACAGTCAGCAGACACATGGCAGCCAATCAGGCTGCACTCACCCATGGACCCCCACCCCCCCTATAAAAACGCTGCAGCGTCAGCCATGTTCTTAGTCTGCTGATCTTGCTATAGTGAGAGGAAGGGAGAGACATTTGGAGATAGGTAAAGCGTTAGTTAGGCTGTTGTTAGCTTGCTCCTTGCTCAATGGTGTTGCTGAAAGCACCCCACAAAAGCTCTTTTGAGAGCTAATATTCTTCTGATGTGTTTTTTTTTTTGTGTGTGTGTGTGACCACAGACAGGCATAGACACAGCTCTGTCAAAGCTGGGCTTAGTTGCTGCACTGTGCCAGGCCCTGAACACTCTGTTTTACCATTGCATATCCTTTCACTGTATTTGTGATTTAACTTATTAAAGCATAGCTGTCTTTCTGAGTGATACTGCATAGATAGAGCCCACAGACAGTTGCCAGGCACTCTGGGATTTGTAGTCCCACCACTGGCAGCACACTGTATTACCGTAAAATTGCATATCTTTTCACTGTATTTGTGATGTAACTTACTAAAGCATAGCTGTCTTTGAAGGTGATACTGCATACTTAGAGCCCACAGACAGTTGCCAGCCAGGCCAGCTGGTATTTGTAGTCCCACCACTGGCAGCACATTCTATTATACCAGTGCATACCTTTCCACTGTACCTTTGTGACAGCACACTGTATTATACCAGTGCATACCTTCCCTCTGTACCTGTGTGACAGCACACTGTATTATACCAGTGCATACCTTTCCTCTGTACCAGTGTGACAGCACACTGTATTATACCAGTGCATACCTTTCCTCTGTACCGGTGTGACAGCACACTGTATTATACCAGTGCATACCTTTCCTCTGTACCTGTGTGACAGCACACTCTATTATACCAGTGCATACCTTTCCTCTGTACCTGTGTGACAGCACACTGTATTATACCAGTGCATACCTTTCCTCTGTACCTGTGTGACAGTACACTGTATTATACCAGGGCATACCTTTCCTCTGTACCTGTGTGACAGCACACTGTATTATACCAGTGCATACCTTTTCTCTGTACCTGTGTGACAGCACACTGTATTATACCAGTGCATACCTTTCCTCTGTACCTGTGTGACAGCACACTCTATTATACCAGTGCATACCTTTCTTCTGTACCTGTGTGACAGCACACTCTATTATATCAGTGCATATCTTTCCCCCGTATCTGTGATTGAACGTACTATGCCATAGCTCCCTTTGTGGGTGACACTGCATACAGCCCACAGAGAGACAGGGGCAGTTAGCTAGGCTATTCTTTATTGCTGAAACCACCCCAAAACAAAAGCACTTTTGAGGGATCATATTCTATTCTTTGTGTGTTTGTCTGTGTGTGTGTGTGTTTGAGACAGACACTGCATACAGGGAAGGACACAGTCATTGCTGGGCCTTGCAGTTCTACTTGTGAGAAAACGCGGAAAAGCCGCCGCGAGTACTCAGAGTAAGGCGGCTGATTCCGCGTCCAACATGGCAGCTGGCGCGCATGGGCCTGCATCCACTAGCCTGACGGAGTGCGGAGAAACCGCCGCATGCCCTGTGAACAAGGCGGCGGATTCCGCGTCCGACGCGGCGGTTTGCACGCAGGGGCCCACTACCAGCAGTATGGCTGAACGCGGGGAAACCGCCGCATGCTCTGATAGCGGTGCGGCTGGCCCCGCGTTCAAAACAGCAGATGCATTACAACACATGTCTGGTGTGGCTGGGACTGATAGTCCACACAGGTTCAGAAGGACGCGCGCGCGCGCTGAGAGGCAGAGCCTTTATGACAGTCAGAAGGGTGTCAGCTGACCAAGCCGATCAGCTGACAATTCTATCAGGTTTCATTGGTCCAGCACTTAGGGGAGGCGCTGGAGAGCGCTTGAGTATATATACTGGGTGCTGGTCATTTCTCTGGTGTCTGGCGTTGCGATCACTACGTGGTAGCACTCAGACCTTTGTCAGTATCTGTGTTATTATCTAGACCAGTTCCTGGGTGTTGATGACTAAGGACCTCACACCTCAGACTAGGGAAACTGTGTAATATCTGTGTTATTATCTAGACCAGTTCCTGGGTGTTGATGACTAAGGACCTCACACCTCAGACTAGGGAAACTGTGTATTATCTGTGTTATTATCTAGACCAGTTCTTGGGTGTTGATGACTAAGGACCTCACACCTCAGACTAGGAATTAGCTTTACCATCTAGCTATACTCAGACCAGTTCCAGGGTGTTGATGATCAAGGAGCTCACACCCAAGACTAGGCATTGTTGATTATTTGTTATGACCTTCTGCTTTCCTGACTACTCTTCTGATCTCTGATTAGGTACTTCGCTATATCTGATACTCTGTTGCCGAACTCGGCTTGTCTTTGGATTCCGTATCTGTCTCCTGTCTCTGTACTTTATCTGTCTGTCTGTTGCCGACCTGGCTTGCCCGACCTCGAGAGCTATCTCCCCAGTAAGAGATAGCTCACAGATCTGTTGGTGGCATCCTTACTTGGTGTCACTCACACTCTGTCCTTCCTACTCCCAGTCTGACCCCTCCCTCGGGAGAGTCTCAAGCTAGCGGAAGGAACTTGTTATTTGTGCAGTACTTCTTACTGTCTTGCACCTGCTCCTCAGGTGCAGTCCTCAAAGTATTACTGTTGCACCAAACACTCTTATTACTCAGGTGTCCAGAGGTTAGAGATATATCTGATTATCAGTGATACTGCAGATCATCAATAATCGGGTATATATCTGTATTCTCGGTGATACTGCAGATCGCCGGTAATCAGACCCTCTCTGTGTTACACCGATCGTTACAGAACGCCAGACCCAAAACACAAATGGATGCACCCACCGGTCGTCTGGGCACACTTACCACTTCGGTGGATAACATCAACCAAGTGCTGGGTAATCACCAGGCATTAATTGATGCTTTGTCCGGGTCTATACAAACCCTCCAGACGGCTGTGGATGAAGTGCGATCTCCTCCTAGCACAGACATACGTATGCATGTACCTGAAAATTTTTCTGGTCACAGATCTGACTTCCGAAATTTTAGGAGTAGAGTGTTGTCATACTTTGAGTTGAGACCTAGATCTTCAGGAACTATGGCCCAAAGGGTCACATTTATTAAAACTTTGTTATCAGGTGATTCTCAGACCTGGGCGTACAGTCTGCCCGCCGGAGACTTAGCCCTAACTTCTGTAGAAGAATTTTTTAAAGCCATGGCTATAATTTATGACGACCCAGACATTGCCTCGACTGCTGAGCGGAAGCTCAAGCTGTTACGTCAAGGCAAGAGTCCGGTAGAAGAGTATGCTGCTGAATTTAGGAGGTGGTCAGTATCAGCCAGGTGGGGAACCTTTGCCCTGTTAGATTGTTTTTTTATCAGGGTTGTCTGATGAAGTCTCTGATCTTATGTTGAGTCAGCCTGAACCTAAAACCATCGATGAGGCCATTTCATCGGCCATTAGGATTGATCGCCGGCTGCGCTATCAGAGACAGACCCGGGGTAGAAACCATGTGAGAATGGTATCCTACGCTGCGCCCCCTGTGATTCCACCTCCTCCCGTTTCGCCTCCCCCCGAGCCAATGCAGATTGGCCGGTCAAAGCTGTCTCAAGTGGAGCGGAAACGCAGGATTTCAGAGCAACTGTGTCTTTATTGTGCAGAAGGGGGTCATAGAGTACAGAATTGCCCTAAGAAATCGGGAAACGCTACTGCCTAGGAGTAGTTGGGGGTAATGCCCTAGGCGTACAACTTTTACCCCTAGATGATAAACGGTTGCTCCTTCCTTGTACGATTGCATGGGAGGATAAATCTGAAGGCACTGAGGCCTTTGTTGACTCGGGCTCAGCGGCTAATTTTATGGATTACGAATTTGCAAAGAAATTGGGTATTCCGCTTACCCCGGTAAAACCACCTATCCAAGTTACGGCAGTGGATGATTCCCCTCTGCAACGTAACCGTCCTCTGTCTCAGACACCAGAGGTGGGAGTCTCTATAGGGGTGCTGCATAGGGAGAGGTTGCATTTTTTTGTGTTACACATGACTACCTACCTCCACGATCATCCTTGGCATGCCGTGGTTACACCTTCACTCCCCTCAGATTAATTGGGCCACTGGTCAGCTAACAAGCTGGTCAGCCCACTGCTTCCATCATTGTTTAGTGAAGGTGACCTTGGGTCAGACCAGGATTCACTTGGAGGGAATACCTGATCAATATTCTGAATTTTCGGACGTGTTTTGTCCCAAAGCTGCCGATAAACTACCTCCACATCGCCCTTTCGATTGCCCCATCGATCTCCGATCTGGTTGTATGCCCCCTAGAGGTCATCTCTACAATTTGTCTGGGCCAGAAAAAGTGGCCATGCAAGAGTACATCCGTGAAAACTTAGCTAAAGGATTCATTCGCCCTTCCCGGTCACCTGCTGGAGCAGGTTTCTTTTTTGTAAAGAAAAAAGACGGAGGCCTTCGGCCATGCATTGATTACCGGGGTCTGAATAAAATCACAGTAAAAAATCGCTATCCATTACCCTTGATAGACGATTTATTCACTCAGGTCACCAATGCTAAGATTTTCTCGAAATTGGATTTGCGGGGTGCATACAACCTGGTGCGGATCAGAGAGGGCGATGAGTGGAAGATGGTCCTTTAACACACCCGATGGGCATTACGAGTACCTGGTGATGCCCTTCGGGTTGTGTAACGCCCCGGCCGTCTTTCAGGAGCTCCATTAATGAGGTATTCAGGGAGGTGTTGGGTAAATTTGTCCTGGTATATCTGGATGATATACCAATCTTCTCAGACAACCTCTCTGAGCACAGGGCTCATGTCAAATTTGTGCTGCACAAGCTAAGACAGAACATGCTTTATGCTAAATTGGAGAAATGCATTTTTGAGGTAACATCTGTCACTTTTCTGGGGTACATCATTTCCACCTCGGGCCTTTCTATGGATCCTGCCAAAGTCTCTGCTGTCCTGGAATGGCCTCAGCCAGTAGGACTAAAATCTCTCCAGAGATTTTTAGGGTTCGCTAATTACTATAGAAGGTTCATAAAGGGGTACTCCACAGTCATAGCACCCCTCACCAGTCTCACAAAGAAAGGGGCAGATACCAACCACTGGTCCCCCGAAGCTCTGGCCGCTTTCTCCACTTTGAAAGAATTGTTTTGCTCTGCACCCATTTTGAGACACGTCGACACCTCCTAGACCCAGAGACGATTATCCCACAGAAAGTTGTGTTGGCAGCCACAGAGACCTGGAAAAACTGGACGGAGACTTTAAGTCCCTTCCAGCAGGATGTCCCTGAAGGAAAGCCTGAAGGGGTTAGGTTTGTACCATTGCCATTTTGTCTCCAGATATTGCAGATGTTCCACTCCCACAAAAATGCTGGACATCCTGGGGACTCCAAAACACAAGACCTTGTTGCTAGGTGTGCTTGGTGGCCTTCGTTGGCAACTGACTGCAAGGAGTATGTTAGAGAGTGTGCAGTATGTGCAAAAAGCAAACCCTCCCGTCTGGCACCTGTGGGAACGTTGCAGCCTTTGCCCACCCCGAGTGAATCATGGACCCATTTGTCCATGGATTTTGTGGGTGAGCTTCCGAGGTCTGAAGGCATGTCGGTCATTTGGGTGGTAGTCGACCGATTCAGTAAAATGGCCCATTTTGTGCCCCTGAAAGGACTCCCCTCGGCTCAGGAGTTGGCCGATCTTTTCATCATACACATTTTCCGGCTACATGGCATTCCGGAAAACATATTGTCAGATCGGGGAGTCCAATTTGTTTCTAGATTTTGGAGGGCATTTTGTCATCAAATGAGCATGGAACTGTCATTTTCGTCGGGCTACTGTAACAAACGGTGAAGCACAGAGAGGATCTGATTACCGGTGATCTGCAGTATCACTGGGAATACAGATGTATACCAGATTATAAGTGATCTGCAGTATCACCAATAATCCAATATACCAGCTAACCTCTGTTCACCTGAGTAGAGTGTAGTGTTTGGTGTAACAGTAACACTTAGAGGACTAGGCCTCAGTGCAGTGAGGAATACTGCACGGCTTCCTTCCGAAGACCTGAACTCTCCAAGCCGGAGGAGTCAGACTGACAGTAGGAAGGTTAGTCCGAAAGTGCCACTCAGGAGGAAGTGTCACTAACAGGACTGGGAACCGCCTCCAATAGTAAGGTCGGTTCTCGAGGTCGGACAAGCCAGATCGTAACACACGGACAGATAAAGTGCAGATTCAGAAGGAAGAGGCGGAGTCTAAGTACAGGCGGGGTTCGGCAACAGGGTATCAGAAATATCGAGGTACAAGATCAGGAGGCAGAAGCAGAGTCTAAGGACGAGCCGGGGTTCGGCAACAGGGTATCAGAAATATCGAGGTACAAGATCAGGAGGCAGAAGCAGAGTCAGGCAGGCACAGGGTCATAACAGATAATCACAATCAAACTAGTACTTTAAGCTATCAACAGAATCTAGCTAAGTGTAGGATTACAGCTCCAGCTGGTACCGGCACACTTAAGGATCTGACTACAGGTCTGAGTGCTTCCACGTATGTGTTTGCAACGCCAGACAACCAGCAACTGAACAACCAGCAGTATATATACCAGAACACTCTCCAGGCCCCTCCCTAATTGCTGGACCAATGAGAGTAGTGGAAAATGTCAGCTGACCCGCCTGGTCAGCTGACTCCCTTCTGGCTGTTATTTAAGCTCTGCCTCTGTGCGCGCGCGCGTGTCACTCTGAATCTTGGTGGACTATCAGTCCCAGCCACACCAGTGCTGTTTTGCAATGTATCAAGTGAACCGAGCGCGGGAGCCGCCTCCAATGCGGATTCCGCCGCTCTCAATGCGGATTTCGCCGTTCCCAATGCGGATTCCGCCGCTCTGCCTATGTGGCATGCAGCGTTTTTTCCGTGTTGTGTCGCCATGCTGGACGCGGAAACAGCCGCCTCACCTTGAGAAACGGCGGCTTTTCCGCGTTTCATCACAGTACCCCCCCCCCCCCCCCGAGGAGTGGACTCCGGACAACTCCTACCAGGTTTCTCGGGATGTAGGGCATGAAACTCCTTCCTTAATTCGTCCGCATGCATGCGACTCCCCGGTACCCATTGTCTCTCCTCAATGCCGTACCCATTCCAATGTACGAGATATTGTACCGAGTTTTGTACAAAGCGTGAATCTAAAATCTTTTCTACCTCGTACTCAGGTTGGTCATCTACCACCACGGGAGGAGGAGGAGTGGGACCCACATGGACCTTACCCCACGCATGCTGGCGGGAAGATCAACGGAGTAAGTAACGTTGTTGATCTTCTTGGCTACTGAAAATGGACCCACAAACCTGGGGCCCAGTTTATCCGAGGGCTGTCTCAGGGTCAAGTGACGTGTGGACACCCAGACCAAGTCTCCTGGCTGGAACTTCCACTCCAATGAGCGTCTTTTGTCAGCCTGACCCTTTTGACTCTGGAATGCCCTTTCCAGATTACTCTTCACCGTCCCCCAGATGTCTTTAAATGCCCTGTGCCAGGCTTCCAGGGTTGGAAACGGAGAAGAGGAAACTGGCAAGGGAGAGAATTTGGGTGATCTCCCCGTCACCACCTGAAAAGGAGAAAATCCGGAGGAGGAATTTCTCAAATTATTTTGAGCAAATTCTGCGAAGGGCAAGAATCTGACCCAGTCGTCTTGCGCCTCCGCAACATAACATCTCAAAAATTGTTCTAAGGACTGATTTATCCTCTCAGTCTGGCCATTTGTCTGTGGGTGGTAGCCCGACGAGAATGACAGCTTCATGCCCATTAGATGGCAAAAAGCCTTCCAAAATCTGGAAACAAATTGGACTCCCCTGTCTGAAACTATGTTTTCTGGAATGCCGTGTAAACGGAAAATGTGAACAATGAATAACTCGGCCAATTCCTGAGCCGAGGGGAGTCCTTTTAAGGGCACAAAATGGGCCATTTTGCTAAAGCGGTCGACCACCACCCAAATGACTTACATGCCTTCAGATCCGGGAAGCTCACCCACAAAATCCATGGACAGGTGGGTCCACGGCTCACTCAGGGTGGGCAAAGGCTGCAAGGTACCGACAGGTGCCAGCCAGGAGGGTTTGCTTTTCGCACATATCGCACACTCCCTAACATATTCCCTGCAATCCGCTGCCAAGGAAGGCCAGCAGGCACATCTGGCTACCAGATCTTGTGTTCTAGATGCCCCAGGGTGCCCAGCATTCTTGTGCGCATGGGACATCTCTAGAACCCGGAGACGAAAAGGTAGGGGAATGAACATAACCCCTGCGGGCTTCCCTTCTGGGATGTCTTGTTGGAAGGGAACCAAAGTCTCCTTCAAATCTTCCCAAGTTCCACTTGCTGCTAGTACCAACCTCTGGGGAACAATGGTCTCTGGAACGGAGGGCTGTGCTGTCTCTGGCTCGAAGTACCTGGATAAAGCATCTGCTTTAACATTTTTGCTACCCGGGGTGTATGTAACAATGAAACTGAACCTAGAGAAAAATAACGACCATCGAGCCTGACGGGGGCTCAACCTCTTAGCCCCCTCGATGTATTCTAAGTTTTTGTGATCAGTGTAAACCGTGATCGTATGCTCTGCTCCCTCTAACCAATGTCGCCATTCCTCAAAAGCCAATTTAATGGCCAGGAGCTCCCTGTTGCCAATATCGTAATTCCTCTCTGCTGGGGAGAATCTACGAGAGAAGTAAGCACACGGGTGCATTCTACCCTGCAAGCCTGATCGCTGAGACAGCACAGCTCCCACTCCGACCTCTGAAGCATCTACCTCAACAATAAATGGGAAAGAAGTATCCACATGTCTGAGGATGGGTGCCGAACAGAATAGATCCTTCAGGGTGGAAAAAGCATGTAGAGCCTCAGGAGACCAGTGAGTGGTATCTGCCCCTTTCTTAGTGAGACTGGTAAGCGGAGAAATGACCGTGGAGTACCCCTTTATGAACCGCCTGTAATAGTTAGCAAAGCCGAGAAACCGCTGAAGAGACTTCAGCCCAACCGCCAGAGGCCATTCCAGAACAGCGGAGACCTTGGCAGGGTCCATAGACAGGCCTGTGGTGGAAATTATGTACCCCAGGAAGGCGACAGACATTACTTCAAAAATACATTTTTCAAGTTTAGCGTACAACGAGTTTTGCCTCAGTTTATTCAAAACAAATTTTACATGGGTTCTATGCTCAGAGAGGTTGTTGGAGAAAATAAGTATATCATCTAGGTAGACTAGAACAAATCTCCCCAACACCTCCCTGAAGACCTCGTTGATGAGTTCCTGGAAAACGGCCGGGGCATTACACAGCCCGAAGGGCATCACCAAGTACTCGTAATGCCCGTCCGGAGTATTAAAGGCCGTTTTCCACTCATCGCCCTTTCTTATGCGTATCAGGTTATACGCGCCCCGCAAATCCAACTTAGAAAAGATCTTAGCGTCAGTGATCTGTGTGAATAAATCGTCTATCAGAGGCAGCGGATAGCGATTCTTCACCGTAATCTTATTAAGACCCCGGTAATCAATGCAGGGCCGCAGGCCTCCGTCTTTTTTTTTAATGAAAAAGAAACCTGCCCCAGCAGGCGACCGGGACGGGTGGATGAAACCCTTGGCCAAATTTTCACGAATGTAATCTTGCATGGCCAATTTTTCGGGCCCCGACAAATTGTACAAATGGCCCATGGCCCCGGGGGGGGGGGGGGGCACACAACCTGAACGGAGATTGATGGGACAGTCGAAAGGGCGATGTGGGGGTAACTTATCCGCTGCCTTGGGGCAAAATACGTCAGCATATTCCATGTATTGTTCAGGAACCCCCTCCACCTGAACCCTGGTTTGGCCCAAAGTCACCCTCCCTAAACAGTGCTGAAAACAACGATCTGACCAGGAAATTAATTGACCAGTGGCCCAATCAATGTGTGGGGAGTGCAGGTGTAGCCATGGCATGCCGAGTATAATTGTGGAGGTGGCCATATGTAACACAAAAAACTGTAACGTCTCCCAATGTAATACCCCTATGGTAACTCCTACCTCTGGTGTTAGAGTCAGGGAATGATTCCTCTGCAGAGGAGAATCATCCACTGCCGTAACCTGCACGGGTGGATCCACCGGTGTGAGCGGAACCCCCAATTTCTTAGCGAACTCAAAATCCATGAAATTTGCCGCGGAGCCTGAATCAATAAAGGCTTCCGTGACCTCGGTTTTATCGTCAGGGAAGAAGCAACCGTCTTTCTTTTAGGGGCGTGAGTTGGGCGCCTAGGGTGTCACCCCTTACAATTCCTAGGCGATAGCGTTTCCCGGCTTATTCTTATCTGGCTTAATGGGACAGTCTTGTACCCTATGTCCCCCTTCACCACAGTATAAACTGTTCAATCATTCTCCGTCTTCTCTCCACTTGGGTCAGCTTAGACCGACCGATCTGCATCGGCTCAGGTGGAGGCACGACTGGAGATGATGAGACCGAAGGAGATGGAGTTACCAGGGGTGCTGCGGGAGGAGCTGCGTAAGATGTTACCCTGACACGAGGACTGCCCCTAGTCTGTATTTGATCACGTAGCCTACGGTCGATTCGTATGGCCAATGAGATGGCCTCATCGACTGTTTTGGGCTCGGGTTGGCTTAACATTAGGTCGGAGACCTCATCCGACAGCCCAGACAGGAAATAATCTAACAAAGCATAGGTGTCAAACCTGGCCGTAACTGACCACCTACGAAATTCTGCCGCGTAATCTTCGACCGAGCCCTTGCCTTGCCGCAAAAGCTTGAGCTTCCGCTCAGAGGTCGCAGCAAGGTCTGAATCGACGTATATTACTGCCATGGCTTTAAAGAATTCCTCTACTGAGGTCAGAGCTGTATCTGTGGGGGGCAGGTTGTATGCCCAGGACTGGGAGTCGCCAGTTAACAAAGTCTTAATAAAAATGACCCGTTGGGTCTCAGTTCCCGAGGATCGGGGTCTCAACTCGAATTATGATAACACTCTACTCTTAAAATTTCGAAAGTCAGATTTGTGGCCGGAAAATTTATCAGGTACGGACATACGTATGTCATCACTAGGAGGGGATCGCACCGAATCAACTGACGTCTGGAGGGTTTGCACAGAGCCTTATAGGGCATCAATTAATGCTTTGTGCTGGCCCAGTGCTTGATGAAAGTTATCCACCAAAGTGGCAAGCACATTCAGGGGGTCAGTGCGTGCGTCCATCTGTCTTTTGGTCTGGCGTTCTGTAACGAACGGTGAAGCACAGAGAGGATCTGATTACCGGTGATCTGCAGTATCACTGGGAATACAGATGTATACCAGATTATAAGTGTTCTGCAGTATCACCGATAATCCAATATACCAGCTAACCTCTGTTCACCTGAGTAGAGTGTAGTGTTTGGTGTAACAGTAACACTTAGAGGACTAGGCCTCAGTGCAGTGAGGAATACTGCACGGCTTCCTTCCGAAGACCTGAACTCTCCAAGCCGGAGGAGTCAGACTGACAGTAGGAAGGTTAGTCCGAAAGTGCCACTCAGGAGGAAGTGTCACTAACAGGACTGGGAACCGCCTCCAATAGTAAGGTCGGTTCTCGAGGTCGGACAAGCCAGATCGTAACACACGGACAGATAAAGTGCAAATTCAGAAGGCAGAGGCGGAGTCTAAGTACAGGCGGGGTTCGACAACAGGGTATCAGAAATATCGAGGTACAAGATCAGGAGGCAGAAGCAGAGTCTAAGGACGAGCCGGAGTTCGGCAACAGGGTGTCAGAAATATCGAGGTACAAGATCAGGAGGCAGAAGCAGAGTCAGGCAGGCAAAGGGTCATAACAGATAATCACAATTAGAGTTGGGCCGAACCTCCGATTTTAGGTTCGCGAACTTCCGCGGAAGGTTCGGTTCGCGTTAAAGTTCGCAAACCGCAATAGACTTCAATGGGGATGCGAACTTTGAAAAAAAAAAAATTATGCTGGCCACAAAAGTGATGGAAAAGATGTTTCAAGGGGTCTAACACCTGGAGGGGAGCATGGCGGAGTGGGATACACGCCAAAAGTCCCCGGGAAAAATCTGGATTTGACGCAAAGCAGCGTTTTAAGGGCAGAAATCATATTGAATGCTAAATGACAGGCCTAAAGTGCTTTAAAACCTCTTGCATGTGTATACATCAATCAGGTAGTGTAATTAAGGTACTGCTTCACACTGACACACCAAACTGTTCACTGAACAGAACAGGTATACAGTGCCGGGTTCACTGAACAGAACAGGTATGCAGTGGCGGGTTCACTGAACAGAACAGGTATGCAGTGGCGGGTTCACTGAACAGAACAGGTATGCAGTGGCGGGTTCACTGAACAGAACAGGTATACAGTGGCGGGTTCACTGAACAGAACAGGTATGCAGTGGCGGGTTCACTGAACAGAGCAGGTATACAGTGGCGGGTTCACTGAACAGAACAGGTATGCAGTGGCGGGTTCACTGAACAGAACAGGTATACAGTGGCGGGTTCACTGAACAGTACAGGTATGCAGTGGCAGGTTCACAGAACAGGTATGCAGTGGTGGGTTCACAGAACAGGTATGCAGTGGTGGGTTCACAGTACAGGTATGCAGTGGTGGGTTCACAGTACAGGTATGCAGTGGTGGGTTCACAGAACAGGTATGCAGTGGTGGGTTCACAGAACAGGTATGCAGTGGTGGGTTCACAGAACAGGTATGCAGTGGCGGGTTCACTGAACAGGTATGCAGTGGTGGGTTCACTGAACAGGTATGCAGTGGTGGGTTCACAGTACAGGTATGCAGTGGTGGGTTCACAGAACAGGTATGCAGTGGTGGGTTCACAGAACAGGTATGCAGTGGTGGGTTCACAGAACAGGTATGCAGTGGCGGGTTCACTGAACAGGTATGCAGTGGTGGGTTCACTGAACAGGTATGCAGTGGTGGGTTCACAGTACAGGTATGCAGTGGTGGGTTCACTGAACAGGTATGCAGTGGTGGGTTCACAGTACAGGTATGCAGTGGTGGGTTCACAGAACAGGTATGCAGTGGTGGGTTCACAGAACAGGTATGCAGTGGTGGATTCACAGAACAGGTATGCAGCCAGGGACAAGCTAAGCCTAACTAATCTTTCCCTATGAGAGAGAGTGTGCAGCAGCTCGCCCTACTCTCACTAATGCAGGCACACGAGTGGCCGTAATGGTCGCCGCTGCCTGCCTTTTAGTAGGGGGGGAGTGGCTCCAGGGGCTAGTGTAGCCTAATTGGCTACACTGGGCCTGCTGACTGTGATGTAGAGGGTCAAAGTTGACCCTCCATGGTGCATTATGGGGCGAACCGAACTTCCGCAAAGGTTCGCCTGCGGGACGCGAACGCGAACCACGGAAGTTCGCATGGAACCGTTCGCAGGCGAACCGTTCGGCCCAACTCTAATCACAATCAAACTAGTACTTTAAGCTATCAACAGAATCTAGCTAAGTGTAGGATTACAGCTCCAGCTGGTCCCGGCACACTTAAGGATCTGACTACAGGTCTGAGTGCTTCCACGTATGTGTTTGCAACGCCAGACAACCAGCAACTGAACAACCAGCAGTATATATACCAGAACACTCTCCAGGCCCCTCCCTAATTGCTGGACCAATGAGAGTAGTGGAAAATGTCAGCTGACCCGCCTGGTCAGCTGACTCCCTTCTGGCTGTTATTTAAGCTCTGCCTCTGTGCGCGCGCGCGCGTCACTCTGAATCTTGGTGGACTATCAGTCCCAGCCACACCAGTGCTGTTTTGCAATGTATCAAGTGAGCCCGACGGAGCGCGGAGAAACCGCCGCATGCCCTGTGAACAAGGCGGCGGATTCTGCGTCCGACGTGGCGGTTTGCACGCAGGGGCCCACTACCAGCAGTATGGCTGAACGCGGGGAAACTGCCGCATGCTCTGATAGCGGTGCGGCTGGCCCCGCGTTCAAAACAGCAGATGCATTACAACACGTGGCTGGGACTGATAGTCCACACAGGTTCAGAAGGCTGAGAGGCAGAGCCTTTATGACAGTCAGAAGGGTGTCAGCTGACCAAGCCGATCAGCTGACAATTCTATCAGGTTTCATTGGTCCAGCACTTAGGGGAGGCGCTGGAGAGCGCTTGAGTATTTATACTGGGTGCTGGTCATTTCTCTGGTGTCTGGCGTTGCGATCACTACGTGGTAGCACTCAGACCTTTGTCAGTATCTGTGTTATTATCTAGACCAGTTCCTGGGTGTTGATGACTAAGGACCTCACACCTCAGACTAGGGAAACTGTGTAATATCTGTGTTATTATCTAGACCGGTTCCTGGGTGTTGATGACTAAGGACCTCACACCTCAGACTAGGGAAACTGTGTATTATCTGTGTTATTATCTAGACCAGTTCTTGGATGTTGATGACTAAGGACCTCACACCTCAGACTAGGAATTAGCTTTACCATCTAGCTATACTCAGACCAGTTCCAGGGTGTTGATGATCAAGGAGCTCACACCCAAGACTAGGCATTGTTGATTATTTGTTATGACCTTCTGCTTTCCTGACTACTCTTCTGATCTCTGATTAGGTACTTCGATATCTCTGATACTCTGTTGCCAACCTCTGCTTGTCTTTGGATTCCGTATCTGTCTCCTGTCTCTGTACCTGATCTGTCTGTCTGTTGCCGACCTGGCTTGCCCGACCTCGAGAGCTATCTCCCCAGTAAGAGATAGCTCACAGATCTGTTGGTGGCATCCTTCCTTGGTGTCACTCACACTCTGTCCTTCCTGCTCCCAGTCTGACCCCTCCCTCGGGAGAGTCTCAGGCTAGCAGAAGGAACTTGTTATTTGTGCAGTACTTCTTACTGTCTTGCACCTGCTCCTCAGGTGCAGTCCTCAAAGTATTACTGTTGCACCAAACACTCTTATTACTCAGGTGTCCAGAGGTTAGAGATATATCTGATTATCGGTGATACTGCAGATCATCAATAATCGGGTATATATCTGTATTCTCGGTGATACTGCAGATCGCCGGTAATCAGACCCTCTCTGTGTTACACCGATCATTACACTACTATTGTCTTCTATCTATTACAAGCCAGCACACTGTCTATCATCATAAGCTGTGCTTAGCTTTCAACTGTATCTGTTATTGATATCTGTGTGGGTTACACACTACATACAGGCCACAGTCAGTTGCTTGCCCTTGTAGTTCTACTATACTCTTCTAACTATTGCAAGCAAGCCAGCACACTGTCTCTCATAAGCAGTGCTTAGCTTGCAACTATATTTGTCATTGAAAGTACTATAGTGTGTGTGTGTGTGTGTGTGTGTGTGTGTAGTGTGTGTGTGTGTGTGTGTGTGTGTGTGTGTGTGTGTGTGTGTGTGTG
Source organism: Hyperolius riggenbachi (assembly GCF_040937935.1). Taxonomy (NCBI): domain Eukaryota; kingdom Metazoa; phylum Chordata; class Amphibia; order Anura; family Hyperoliidae; genus Hyperolius; species Hyperolius riggenbachi. The sequence continues at coordinate 22,059,281 of NC_090652.1, read as the reverse complement.
TGTGTGTGTGTGTGTGTGTGTGTGTGTGTGTGTGTGTGTGTGTGTGTGTGTGTGTGTGTGTGTGTTAAAGTACACAGCCCAATGATACACACACACACATACAGCTACTGTGTATTTGACACTGATTGTGTGCCTCTTTGTGATTACACACACTGTCTACCACTAATGAATATTGTAAGTAGTACTGCTTACCCCCAATATGGGAAAAATAACAGGCAGAGGCAGGCCACCCCGCAGGTATTTTCAAGATCATGCTGGTGTGATTTCCTGCGGCCCTCCACTACTAAGTACAGTGTTCAGAAGGCACATACCCACCTCAACCCCCAAAATTCTGAGGACGTGGTTGACTGGCTTAAACAGCGCTCCACATCTTCTACAGCTTCCGCTCAGAACCTCCGTGGCGCACCGTCCTCCTCCTGCTCAGCTTCTGGTTTCACACAAAAACTTAACACTACTACCGCTAGCAACCCAGCTGCACCACTTGATGTGTCAGAGGAGTTCTTCACACATGATGCATTTAATGATACACTTGGGGTCATCCAGCCAACACGCCCTTCAATGCCTGCTGTTGCCACCACCCGAATGCCGACATTCCAAAGCTCACCAGTGTGGCATTTTTTTTAGTTTGTGTGCCTCTGATCCCTGAAACGCCATCTGCAACCTCTACCAAAAGAAACTGAGTCGTGGGAAGCCCAACACCCAACTGGGGACAACTGCTTTGCGAAGGCACCTGATCACAAAACACAAACACCAATGATATGCACACATTAATAAAAGCAGCACACAAATATGTAAAACGGTTCGTAGCAAGGTAATTTTGTGGGCGATGGGCAAAAAACAATGCCTGTTGTTGACAACACTTAAAGAAATATGAGCTTATCACACAGCTGAATGGAAGGATCATGGTGCAGGAACTGCCCAGACAGGAAATCCAGCTTGTGGTGGGCATATTTGCAGGGTGCTGGCACTCAGATGGTCGCAGGAATTATTTATTACCTTTAGTATTGTTTTTATAAATAAATGTGTATTTCTTACTTTGTTATAAATAACAGAAACATGTGGCACAATGTGACAGCCAACCTTTGCAACAGACGGCACCTAACCAATCATCTTCAGATTTTTAATTTTTTTTGTGTGGTTTTTCAGCTGGAGGGGGGCGGTTAAGGTTAGTTAGGGTTAGGCATTGGCAGGGGATTAGTTAGGCATCAGCAGGGTGTATGGTTAGAGTTAGGCATCGACGTGGGGGGGGGAGGTATAGGCATTGGCACGGGAGGAGGTTGGGGTTAGGTATTGGCAGGGGGAGTGGTTAGGGTTAGACATTGGCAAGGGGGTGGTTAGGGTTAGACATCGGTTAGGCTTTGGCAGGGTGGTGGTTAGGCATTGGTGGGGGAGTAGAGAGGGTTAGGCATTGTCGGGGTAGGGGGGTGGTTAGGGTTAGGCATTGGCAGGGGGGTGTTTAGAGTTAGGCATTGTCGGTGGGGGGGTGGTTAGGGTTAGGCATCAGTAGTGGGGGTGGTAAGAGTTAAGCAGCATCGGAGGAGGGGTGGTTAGGGTTAGGTATTGGCAGGGGGTGGTTAGGGTTAGGCACCAGTAGGAGAGGGTTCTGTGTGAGAATATGGTTAGTTGGGTTGCATTTTTTGATACTAATAGTTCCCCCAGTTCTCCTCTTCCCCTCCGATCCTACCTAAATGCCCCCCGGCAGCCTCTTACCGGTCCTGACATCATGCGCTCCGACCTTGCACTGTAGGACGTGTGCAGCTGGGCCAGAGCCTGCGCACTAATGCCCAAGAACGGGTGGGGCGTGGGGAGCAGTGGACAACAGGACAGCTCCCTGTACATACCTGCTCCCCCGTTTCTCCAACTTCATCCGATTCTGATAGTAATACCTATAAAGTATTGCAAACAGGGCTGGATTTCTGGAAGGGCTACAAAGGCCCGCGCCTTAGGCAGCTACAGCCAAATAGGCACCTGGACATGGAATAGGGGTTGCTACACATGTAAGATGAGGGTGAATATGGGGAGCAACACATGAAAAAGGGAAACTGACGCTCATATTCATGAAAGAGAGGAACTTCTGTACATAGATGACATACATGGCATGGGAGGGGCGCAGGTGTACATAGATGATATACATGGCATGGGAGGGGCGCTACTGTATATAGATGATATACATGGCATGGGAGGGGCTGCTGTATATAGATGATATACATGGCATGGGAGGGGCGCTACTGTATATAGATGATATACATGGCATGGGAGGGACTGCTGTACATAGATGATATACATGGCATGGGAGGGACTGCTGTACATAGATGATATACATGGCATGGGAGGGACTGCTGTACATAGATGATATACATGGCATGGGAGGGGCTGCTGTACATAGATGATATACATGGCATGGGAGGGGCTGCTGTACATAGATGATTGGCATGGGAGGGGCTGCTGTACATAGATGATATACATGGCATGGGAGGGACTGCTGTATAGAGATGATATACATGGCATGGGAGGGGCGCTGCTGTACATGGATGATATACATGGCATGGGAGGGGCGCTGCTGTACATGGATGATATACATGGCATGGGAGGGGCTACTGTATATAGATGATATACATGGCATGGGAGGGGCTACTGTACATAGATGATATACTTGGCATGGGAGGGGCGCTACTGTACATGGATGATATACATGGCAGGGGAGGGACTGCTGTACATAGATGATATACATGGCATGGGAGGGGCAGCTGTACATAGATGATATACATGGCAGGGGAGGGGCTGCTGTACATAGATGATATACATTACATGGGAGGGGCAGCTGCTGTACATAGATGATATACATGGCATGGGAGGGGCTGCTGTACTTAAATGATATACATGGCATGGGAGGGGCGCTGCTGTACGTAGATGATATACATGGCATGGGAGGGGCTGCTGCTGTGCATAGATGATATACATGGCATGGGATGGACTGCTGTACATAGATAATATACATGGCATGGGAGGGGCTACTGTATATAGAGGATATACATGGCATGGGAGGGGCGCTGCTGTACAAGGATGATATACATGGCATGGGAGGGGCACTGCTGTACATGGATGATATACATGGCATGGGAGGGGCTGCTGTACATAGATGATATACATGGCATGGGAGGGACTGCTGTACATGGATGATATACATGGCATGGGAGCGGCTGCTGTACATAGATGATATACATGGCATGGGAGGGGCTACTGTATATAGATGATATACATGGCATGGGAGGGGCGCTGTACATAGATGATATACTTGGCATGGGAGGGACTGCTGTACATGGATGATATACATGGCATGGGAGGGGCTGCTGTACATGGATGATATACATGGCATGGGAGGGGCGGCTGTACATAGATGATATACATGGCATGGGAGGGGCGCTGCTGTACATGGATGATATACATGGCATGGGAGGGGCTGCTGTACATAGATGATATACATGGCAAGGGAGGGGCGCTAAGATGATATACATGGCATGGGAGGGACTGCTGTACATAGATGATACACATAGCAGGGGAGGGGCGCTGTACATAGATGATATACATGGCATGGGAGGGGCTGCTGTACATAGATGATATACATGGCACGGGAGGGGCGCTGCTGTACATAGATGATATACATGGCAGGGGAGGGGCCGCTGTACATTGATGATATACATGGCATGGGAGGGGCTGCTGTACATGGATGATATACATGGCATGGGAGGGACTGCTGTACATAGATGATATACATGGCATGGGAGGGACTGCTGTACATAGATGATATACATGGCATGGGAGGGACTGCTGTACATAGATGATATACATGGCATGGGAGGGACTGCTGTACATAGATGATACACATAGCAGGGGAGGGGCGCTGTACATAGATGATATACATGACATGGGAGGGGCTGCTGTACATAGATGATATACATGGCATGGGAGGGGCTGCTGTACATAGATGATATACATGGCATGGGAGGGACTGCTGTACATAGATGATACACATGGCATGGGAGGGGCGCTGCTGTACATAGATGATATACATGGCATGGGAGGGGCTGCTGTACATAGATGATATAATACATGGCATGGGAGGGGCTGCTGTACATAGATGATATACATGGAATGGGAGGGACTGCTGTACATAGATGATATACATGGAGTGGGAGGGCAGCTGCTGCACAAGAAAGGGGAGCCACAACATACTTGAGGGGTAAAAAAAAAAGGATAAATCCAGCCTTGATTGCAAAATCTGACTAAATTTGCATTTATTATTATCACCACCTGTAAATCCTGACATGACAGCCGTGGATGAGATGAGGAAGTGCAGCCAATAGCTCTGTTTTTATTAAAATTAAGTTTTTATTTTTTTATTTTTTATTTTTTTTTGGGGGGGGGGGGGGGGGGACTTTCAGCCTACTTACTCTGCCAGTGAGTCAGGTATTGATGTCCCCTCTATGCACAATATTAATTTTATTGTGTTTATAGTTTATTGTGCTCTGTAATATAAATACACAACAATCTAATCATAACATACGGGATATAGCACGTGGTGCTGCTGCTGCTGGCAATCTCCAGCACTAGAGCACGAGCTGCACACCTCAGCAGTGGCGGCCATTTTGCTGAAGCCCAGCATTCTCAGCCATAGATAGGAGGCCACACCCCCAGCTTGCTCTTGCTCTGGACAATGTATATCCCCCCAGCCATGTGAGAAGCCTCTCTGCAGCCAGGTGCGTGAATGCTGAGTGGGAAGAGGAGGAGAGGAATGAGCTGTGTGTTTGGGGGACCCTCACATGGTGTAGAGACCCCCTTTGTGAATCAGCTGTTCCTCCAGACTTTGCAGCAGCTCTGCCTGTGTCCCCTCTCTGCTGGAGGTGCTGCCTGTGTCTGCTGCAAGCTGCCATTATCACCCTAGTAAGTGTGACATTTATATTACTATGTGTGTGTGCATGCGCTCCTGTGCACACTGTTTGTGTATATGTATATAGTGTGTGTACAGTGTAATATTGTGTAATTCAATGTAGTTTGTGTAACAGAACCAGTGTAATTCAGCATCTTATTATTATTTATTGTGTTTATAAAGCACCAGCATATAACACAGCACTGCACAATAGATAAAAGGGTTAACATACAAGGGAGGATGTACAAGTAGCTCACAACAAAACAAGATCATGCAAAATGTCTTTCATAGCACTAGCTCAATGTCATTGGTCTGTACAGAAGTGTCATCTTTTGTACTTGATTGGTCCAATATCAAGCTGCATGTCATTTGCAGCAACATTGGCATCAACTCAGAAACTAGGTCTCCCGTGGGGGTGGGGGGGGGGGGAGAGAGTGGCATGTGGTTGCTGTGTAATGCCCCCTGAAAGCAGCCATGTATTAGGGAACTCTGCCTGCCCTGACCTCGCACCCCTTGTACTGCTTCAGGATATATAGACTGAGAATAGCAGAAGAGGCAGCATCACAATGGGCTCTATTCACAATAACATGGGCGGTAACACTTTTTTTGGTCGGAAAATTACCTCCAGTGATAATTACCGACTTTTCTGAGTATTCACTAAAAATGTAAAGAGTGTGATTAATGTTTGATAAAAGTGTGGTAAAACGGTCGATACACAGTCGGTAATGTTGCGGTAAGTGTGTTAAGTGGTCGGTAACATTGCGGTAATTGGTCGGTAATGTGTGCGGAAATAAAGCTTTTCTGACCACTGTAGGTAGCCCATATGCTTGTCACCCATTACACAGAGATGACCCAGGAAAGCCTGTCACATTTACAGTGGGACCTCAACTCTTGCACAGGACAGAAGGCAAACATATAGAAATGCACCCTGTATGTATATAGAGAGTTTATCCTGTCTAATTCCCCCTCATCTGTGAATAATCACAACTGTAATCTGAACTCTCAGCTGGCTGCCTGTGCAAAGCAGCTAATTTGTAAACACAGGACGTTCATACTATGTAAAAAAGCATTAAAGCAGGAAGTACACACACTGGAGATTTAGTGCAGGATTTGTATCAGCTGTAACAAATACATGTTTTTGTTTAAAAGTTATTATGCTGCCCTCTATAGGTGATAAAAAATCCTTATTTATCACCATTATCCGCACATTTATTCAATTAAGAATTTCAAATTTAAGGAAATTTAGTCACTTTTTACCGCACTTTTACCACATGCGGAAAATTAAGGAGATAAACCTTGGAGAATTACACAATGGTGATCTTCTGGATGATAATTTCCACATACTATTTTTCTGCATGCGGTAAGGCATTGTGAATAGAGCCCATTGTGACATCAGCAGCCATTACACCTTGCTTCTGTATATATTACTGACCCAACAAACAGCTTTATAATGACATTGTGGAGCTGCCCCCTTTATCTATTGGCTAATGCAGCTGAATAGCAGTGTCGGTAACCACACAGGTGTCAGTTAGTGTTAGGCAGTGCAGTTACTATAGGAAACTGCTGCATGTAACGGCTAGTGGGCAGCTGTCCTCAGCTCAGATGTATATACAGGGAGGGGAAGAAGTATTTGATCCTCTGCTGATTTTGCTCTATTGCCCTCTGACCATGAAATGACGGCGCTAGTCTACTTTAGGGGACCCACCGCAAATCCCCATAGACAATTTCAGCTGTGCTGCAAAACGGATCAAATTTCTTCCGTTTGCTTGTTTAAACCCCCACAAACCTTATATCATTGGGTAGCTAAGCATGTCCTATAACGAATTTTGCGGGTTTCGGTAAAAAAAAAAGTTTTAATTGACTGTACAGGAGCCGCCGAACGGCCGCAATTTCGGCTCCGTCAGCCATCTTGGTTCTGCTCTGCAGGTCGTTTCTTCCTCCTCATTGGAGGGATTGTTAGGTGGGGGCATGTCAGCTTTTGTCAGCAGCTAACAAACCCTCCAATGAGGAGGAAGAAACGACCTGCACAGCAGAATTAAGATGGCCGACGGAACCGAGATTTAGGCCGTTCGACGGCTACTACACAGCCAATTTAAACTTTTTTTTTTACCGAAAACATCAAAATTCGTTAGAGGACATGCTTACCTATCCATCGGTATAAGGCTTGTGGGGGTTTAAACAAGGTGAAAGCGGACATTTGTTCCGTTTTGCAGCACAGCTGAAAGTGTCTAAAGTAGACTAGCGCCGAAATGACCAGTCTATAATTGTAATGGGGGGTTTATTGTAGCTGGAGAGACAGAATACCAACTAAAGATTCCTCAAAACCCAGCACCCCGAAGTCAGAGCTTGATGTGCATTGTAATGAGTGAATCTAGTCTCCATCCTACAGGCCAGATAATCCTCAGTCTATTCCCCCCCCCCCTCCCCCTGTGTAGGTCACGTGACCATATCAATGAGGATGGATGAGGACCAGAGTCACATGACTGAGAGGATAGTAATGCTCAGCCTGGAGATCATCTGCCTGCTGACTGGAGAGGTGAGGAGGATTCTGGGAGGGCAGACTGGAGAGGTGAGGAGGATTCTGGGAGAGCACACTAGAGCGGAGGATTCTGGGAGGACTGACTGGAGAGGTGAGGAGGATTCTGGGAGGACAGACTGGAGAGTTGAGGAGGATTTTGGGAGGGCTGACTGGAGAGGTGAGGAGGATTCTGGGAGGGCTGACTGGAGAGGTGAGAAGGATTCTGGGAGCGCTGACCGGAGAGGTGAGGAGGATTCTGGGAGGGCTGACTGGAGAGGTGAGGAGGATTCTGGGAGGGCTGACTGGAAAGGTGAGGAGGATTCCCGGGAGGCCTGACTGGAGAGGTGAGGAGGATTCTGGGAAAGCTGGCTGGAGAGGTGAGGAGGATTCTGGGAGGGCTGATTGGAGAGGCGAGAAGGATTCTGGGAGGGCTCACTGGGGAGGTGAGGAGGATTCTGGGAGGGCTGACTGGAGAGGTAAGGAGGATTCCTGGATGGCTGACTAGAGAGGTAAGGAGGATTGTGGGAGGGCTGACTGGAGAGGTGAGGAGGATTCTGGGAGGACTGACTGGAGACTTGAGGAGGATTCTGGGAGAGCTGACTGGAGTAGTGAACAGGATTCTGGGAGGGATGACTGGAGTGGTGAGGAGGATTCTGGGAGGGCTGACTGGAGAGGTGAGGAGGATTTTGGGAGGGCTGAATGGAGAAGTAAGGAGGATCCTGGGAGGGCTGACTGGAGAGGTGAGGAGGATTCAGAGAGGGCTGACTGGAGAGGTGAAGAGGATTTTGGGAAAGCTGACTGTAGAGGTGAGGAGAATTCTGGGAGGGATGACTGGAGAGGTGAGGAGGATTCTGGGAGGGCTGACTAGAGAGGTGAGGAGGATTCCCGGGAGGGCTGACTAGAGAGGTAAGGAGGATTCCCGGGAGGGCTGACTGGAGAGGTGAGGAGGATTCTGGGAAAGCAGGCTGGAGAGGTGAGGAGGATTCTGGGAGGGCTGACTGGAGAGGTGAGGAGGATTCTGGGAGGGCTGGCTGGAGAGGTGAAGAGGATTCTGGGAGAGCTGGTTGGAGAGGTGAGGAGGATTCTGGGAGGGCTGACTGGAGAGGTGAGGAGGATTCTGGGAGGGCTGACTGGAGAGGTAAGGAGGATTCTGGGAGGGCAGGCTAGAGAGGTGAGGAGGATTCTGGAAGGGCTGACTGAAGAGGTGAGGAGGATTCTAGGAGGGCTGACTGGAGAGGTGAGGAGGATTCTAGGAGGGCTGACTGGGGAGGTGAGGAGGATTCTGTGAAAGCTGGCTGGAGAGGTGAGGAGGATTCTGGCAGGGCAGACCAGAGAGGTGAGGAGGATTCCCGTGAGGGCTGACTGGAGAGGTGAGGAGGATTCTGTGAAAGCTGGCTGGAGAGGTGAGGAGGATTCTGGGAGGGCTGACTGGAGAGGTGAGGAGGATTCTGCTAGGGCTGATTGGAGAGGTGAGGAGGATTCTGGGAGGGCTGACTGGAGAGGTGAGGAGGATTCTAGGAGGGCTGACTAGAGAGGTGAGGAGGATTCCCGTGAAGGCTGACTGGAGAGGTGAGGAGGATTCTGTGAAAGCTGGCTGGAGAAGTGAGGAGGATTCTGGGAGGGCTCACTGGGGAGGTGAGGAGGATTCTGGGAGGGCTGACTGGAGAGGTAAGGAGGATTCCTGGATGGCTGACTAGAGAGGTAAGGAGGATTGTGGGAGGGCTGACTGGAGAGGTGAGGAGGATTCTGGGAGGACTGACTGGAGACTTGAGGAGGATTCTGGGAGAGCTGACTGGAGTAGTGAACAGGATTCTGGGAGGGCTGACTGGAGTGGTGAGGAGGATTCTGGGAGGGCTGACTGGAGAGGTGAGGAGGATTTTGGGAGGGCTGAATGGAGAAGTAAGGAGGATCCTGGGAGGGCTGACTGGAGAGGTGAGGAGGATTCAGAGAGGGCTGACTGGAGAGGTGAAGAGGATTTTGGGAAAGCTGACTGTAGAGGTGAGGAGAATTCTGGGAGGGATGACTGGAGAGGTGAGGAGGATTCTGGGAGGGCTGACTAGAGAGGTGAGGAGGATTCCCGGGAGGGCTGACTGGAGAGGTGAGGGGGATTCTGGGAAAGCAGGCTGGAGAGGTGAGGAGGATTCTGGAAGGGCTGACTGGAGAGGTGAGGAGGATTCTGGGAGGGCTGGCTGGAGAGGTGAAGAGGATTCTGGGAGAGCTGGTTGGAGAGGTGAGGAGGATTCTGGGAGGGCTGACTGGAGAGGTGAGGAGGATTCTGGGAGGGCTGACTGGAGAGGTAAGGAGGATTCTGGGAGGGCAGGCTAGAGAGGTGAGGAGGATTCTGGGAGGGCTGACTGAAGAGGTGAGGAGGATTCTAGGAGGGCTGACTGGAGAGGTGAGGAGGATTCTAGGAGGGCTGACTGGGGAGGTGAGGAGGATTCTGTGAAAGCTGGCTGGAGAGGTGAGGAGGATTCTGGCAGGGCAGACCAGAGAGGTGAGGAGGATTCCCGTGAGGGCTGACTGGAGAGGTGAGGAGGATTCTGTGAAAGCTGGCTGGAGAGGTGAGGAGAATTCTGGGAGGGCTGACTGGAGAGGTGAGGAGGATTCTGCTAGGGCTGATTGGAGAGGTGAGGAGGATTCTGGGAGGGCTGACTGGAGAGGTGAGGAGGATTCTAGGAGGGCTGACTAGAGAGGTGAGGAGGATTCCCGTGAAGGCTGACTGGAGAGGTGAGGAGGATTCTGTGAAAGCTGGCTGGAGAAGTGAGGAGGATTCTGGGAGGGCTGACTGGAGAGGTGAGGAGGATTCTGCTAGGGCTGATTGGAGAGGTGAGGAGGATTCTTGGAGGGCTGACTGGAGAGGTGAGGGAGATGCTGGAAGGGCTGACTGGAGAGGTGAGGAGGATTCTGCGAGGGCTGACTGGAGAGGTGAGGAGGATTCAGGGAAGGCTGACTGGAGAGGTGAGGATTCTGGGAGGGCTGGCTAGAGAGGTGAGGAGGATTCTGTGAAAGCTGGCTGGAGAGGTGAGGAGGATTCTGGGAGGGCTGACTGGAGAGGTGAGGAGGATTCTGGGAGGGCTGACTGGAGAGGTGAGGAGGATTCTGGGAGGGCAGACTGGAGAGGTGAGGAGGACTCTGAGAGGGACACATACAGTATATGTATATATAATATTACACATCACAGCTACACAGAGCAACCTCTGCCAGCTGCTCAGCCTGCACATCCAGCCCTTAAAGAGAATCTGTATTGTTAAAATCGCACAAAAGTAAACATACCAGTGCGTTAGGGGACATCTCCAATTACCCTCTGTCACAATTTCACCGCTCCCGGCCGCATTAAAAGTGGTTAAAAACCGTTTTAAAAAGTTTGTTTATAAACAAACAAAATGGCCACCAAAACAGGATGTAGGTTGATGTACAGTATATCCACACATAGAAAATACATCCATACACAAGCAGGCTGTATACACCCTTCCTTTTGAATCTCAAGAGATCATTTGTGTGTTTCTTTCCCCCTGCATCTCTCATGCACTGAGGTTTCAGGCTGCTCTTTTCTTCCTGCAAACAGCTTTGCCCTTGTCTGAATTTCTCCAGTATGTGAAAGCCCAGCCAGCTCAGAGGACGATTTATCCAGCTTGTAAAAGAGAAGAGAGAAGCTGCCCTAATCTAAATAACACACAGGCAGTGTGCATAGAGGGGCCTGGAAGGGGGAGTTCATAGCAGAACCACAACACTGAAGAACTTGGCAGCCTTCCAGACACAGGCCAACAAGTCTGACAGGGGAAAGATACATTGATTTATTACAGAGACTGTGATAGTAGAAAGTGCTGCAGTCAGCCAGAACACATTAGAATAGCTTTTGGAACTTGTAGGATGATAAAAAAAACAGGATGAAATTTTTGTTACGGAGTCTCTTTAAAGGACAACTGAGGTGAGAGTGATATGGAGGCTGCCATAATTATTTCCTTTTATTTCCTTAAGCAATAGCAGTTGTCTGGCTATCCTGCTGATCCTCTGCCTCTAAAACTTTTAGCCATGGACTCTGAACAAGCATATTCAGATCAAATGTTTCTGACATTATTGCCAGATCTGATGAGATTAGCTGCATGCTTGTTTCTGGTGTTAATCAGAAACTACTGCAGCCAAATAGATCAGCAGGACTATCGGGCAACTGGTATTGTTTAAAAGGAAATAAATATGGCAGCCTCCATATAAGTCTCACTTTAGTAGCCTTTTAAAGCAGTCATGTTTAGTACTTTGTAGCTTATTGAAGTAAAATTAAAATTTATAACAAAATGACCGCCTAAAATCCATTTTGACACACTCCCTTTGCTTTATACATTTCTATACATTTACTCTTTTTTCCACCTTTTCATGGGTTTTGGAATGTGCTGATGGGAATGATTTGTGCTGTCTTATAAATAAGAGAGAAGTTAATCCCATAGGATAAGGCCTCTTTCACAGCAGGACGTTGCGGTTTGATGCAACGTTAAAGTCACAATGCAAATTACAATGCAACGCCCCCAAAAAACTCGCAACGCAACTCAATGCCCCGTTATTGTTGCATACAGTAGGCATACAGGCAATACAAAGTATGCTTCCAGGTCATTACTGAGCATGTGCAAACAGTCCAACGCAGCTAACAACGTGTATAACGCACAGCATGCAGCACTGTCACTTAACGTGCAGCGTTAGTCGCCAACGCAACGTGTGCACTGTGAATGGGGCGTTGATTTTTCATTCCAGTGAGTTATTCTGTGTTAAATGTTGTTTTAACGTGCGACTTTAACGTCACATTGTGAAAGAGGCCTAAGTCTAACTTGCCTTCAAAAATAACTACTAGTATTTCTGAAAATAGTTAACAACTAACTGACCTCATCTACTCATATGCAGTTGCTTATTCATTTATGCATGTCCACTAGTTAGATATCTGTAGGGACCCAACCGGGGGCAAGGTAGGAGGAATAATTGTAATAAGTCATTTGGAGAGTATATAACTTCTGATCTGAGCCTTCCTCGGCAGATATATTGTATTGTCTCCTGTACAGTAGTTATGGCAAACTCTATACCTGCATTTAAAGGGGGCTTAGATGCTTTCCTTGCGTTGAAAGACATCCATGGCTACATTTACTAGGTAATGCCTAATGATGTTGATCCAGGGATTTTATCTGATTGCCATCTGGAGTCGGGAAGGATTTTTTTCCCTTTTGGGGCTAATTGGACCATGCCTTGTAAGGGTTTTTCGCCTTCCTCTGGATCAACAGGGATATGTGAGGGAGCAGGCTGGTGTTGGAGTTGTGCTTTGTTCTCTGGTTGAACTCGATGGACATATGTCTTTTTTCAACTCAAATAACTATGTAACAGTAAATAAACCTATACTATACTTCCTAGACACTGATTGGTGATATTTCACAACAATATCTTTTGCATGCAGTGACTTCTTGAAGTCTGTGATTTATAGACATTATCAGGTGCTGAGGATCTGCTCTGGTGACGCTCTGCCAAACTCTACTGCAGCCGCCATCATCACCTGCTTGTCTGCTGGCATTTCCTGGCACTTGTGCAGATAAGATGTTCCTATACTCCATAAAAGTCATTGTGCAGCTGCCAACAGGAGTGACATGATCAGTGCAGATACGTGTGCAGTACCTGTGGCAGCTATACATGCTATAACACCTCCACCACCATGTATAACTGATGAGCGGCTATGCTTTGCATCCTGGGTAGTTCCTTTTCCTCTCCGCACTTTCCTATCGCCATCACTCTCATACAGGCTCATCTTGTCTCTCCATAACCCCTCACTGCCTTCTTATACCATCATCACCACCACATGTCAGGCCTGTGCTGGGTGAGGAGGATTCTGGGAATGTACCATCATCACCACAACATGTCAGGCCTGTGCTGGGTGAGGAGGATTCTGGGAATGTACCATCATCACCACAACATGTCAGGCCTGTGCTAGGTGAGGAGGATTTTGGGAATATACCATCATCACCACAACATGTCAGGCCTGTGCTGGGTGAGGAGGATTCTGGGAATATACCATTATCACCACAACATGTCAGGCCTGTGCTAGGTGAGGAGGATTCTGGGAATGTACCATCATCACCACAACTTGCCAGGCCTGTGCTAGGTGAGGAGGATTCTGAGAATGTACCATCATCACCATAACATGTCAGGCCTGTGCTAGGTGAGGAGGATTCTGGGAATGTACATGGTGATTGTTGTTACTGTGTGTTGTTACACAGGAGTATGAAGTAGTGAAGAAGACGTCTGGTGAGGCTCCTGGTAGCCGTCTTCATGGCCCATCCACCATCTCAGTGCCTCCACCTCACCCCTTGACACCTCAGAGCAACAATGCAAAGAAGATTCTAGAAGTCATAAACAAGATGATTGAGCTGCTGACGGGACAGGTGAGCAGTGCTGAGGATTATGGGACTTTATACAGCATCAGCAAAAGATGTGTGTGGATAGTGACTATTGTTGTGTGTGCCAGGTCCCTATGAGGTGTCAGGATGTCACAGTCTATTTCTCCATGGAGGAGTGGCAGTATTTAGAAGGACACAAGGACCTCTATAAGGACTTCATGATGGAGAATCAGCCGCCCCTCACATCACCAGGTAAGAGCAGGTCAGAGGATCCCTTTAGTTTCCTGTAACGATCGGTGTCAGCACGCAGAGAGAATCTGATTATTGGTGATCTGCAGTGTCACCAAGAATGCAGATATATACCTGATTATTGATGATCTGCAGAATCACCGATAATACAGATATATTGCTAACCTCTGGACACCTATAAGTGTGTGAGCGTTTGGTGTAACAGTAGTACTTTGAGTAATGCACCTGTGGAGCAGGTGATCGAAGGCAGTATGAGCAATACTGCTTTAGAGAGTACAGCAACCTTCCAGCAGCCTGAGACTCTCCAGGGGGTGGAGTCAGGCTGAAGGTAGGAAGGACCAGAGATTGAGTGACACCTGAAGGTGGATGTCACTATCTGATCTGGAGACTATCTCTTAAGGGGAGAGATAGCTCTCGAGGTCGGGCAAGCCAGGTCGGCAACACACGGACAGACGAAGTACAAAGACAGAAGGCTGATTCGGTATCCAAGGCAAGCAGGGCTTGGCAACGGAAAGTCAGATATGCAAGGTACCGAATCAGAGATTAGAGGAGTAGTCAGGAAAGCAATAAGTCATAACAGATATCAAACAATGCCTAGTCTGGGTGTGAGGTTCGTGGTCTCTACACCCTGGAACTAGTCTGATGTATAACAGAATGGTAACACAAGTTCCCTAGTCTGGGTGTGAGGTCCGTGGTCTCTACACCCTGGAACTAGTCTGATGTATAACAGAAAGATAACACAAGTTCCCTAGTCTGGGTGTGAGATCCGTGGTCTCTACACCCTGGAACTAGTCTGATGTATAACAGAAAGATAACACAAGTTCCCTAGTCTGGGTGAGAGGTCCTTGGTCTCTACACCCAGGAACTAGTCTAACATATAACAGAGCAAAATACAAGTAAACTGGCTCAGTGTGAATTCCCAGGTCCTCCTGGTTCAAACACACTGTTGGATCTGACTAAGGTCTGAGTGCTTCCACGTAGGGATGCTCAACTTCGGCTTCGGGAGATACCCGGATAGTTGCTATCCGGATATCTCCCAGTAAACCTGTGCGGCTGGGCGGGGGGGTCAAGCTTACCTGTCTGACGTCTTCTTCGGTCCGTCCCTCGGCGCCTCCTACGATGCGTTCCACGCAGCGGTCCTGTGACTACAAACACTTCCTCCTTCCGGGTTGAAGGAGGAAGTGTCTGTAGTCACGTGACGCGCGTGCAACGCATCATAGGAGGCGCCGAGGGACGGACCGAAGAAGACGTCAGACAGGTAAGCTTGACCCCCCCCGCCCAGCCGCACAGGTTTACTGGGAGATATCCGGATAGCGACTATCCGGGTATCTCCCGAAGCCGAAGTTGAGCATCCCTGCTTCCACGTAGTGTTCGCAATGGCAGACAACTTGTGACTGGCCAGCAGCAACTATATATGGAGTAGTGCTCTCAGGCACCACCCCTATGTGATCAACCAATAGTTACCAGCTCTGGAGTCAGCTGATCGGCTGGGTCAGCTGATCTCCGCTTTCCCAGCATAAAAGTTCTGCCTCTCAGCGCGCGTGCGCGTATTCCTAAGCCTGTGTGAACTAACAGACTCAGCCACATCAGACACACGCTGCTGCGTGCAAACCGCCGCGCTGGACGCGGAACCAGACGCCTTGCTGTCTATACATGCTGCGGCTTTTCCGCGTTCTGCCATGTTACCAGACGCACGCTTCCGCGTGCAAACCACCGCATTGGACGCGGAATCAGCCTTGCTGTCAGCACACGCGCCAGCTTTTCCGCGTTCTCTCACATTTCCTTTATTACCTCATAAGCACATTAGCCTTGTGTTCCTGCTGCTAAGAAGCCGTTCAGTAACTGTTCATGAAAGCAGTAAAGGTGGAAACCAGCATAAATGGTCTTTCCTTTTTCACATTACATTTCTCCTAAATCTGACAGTGACCACTAAAAACCGCCGCGCTGGACGCGGAACCAGACGCCTTGCTGTCTATACATGCGGCGGCTTTTCCGCATTCTGCCATGTTACCAGACGCACGCTTCCGCGTGCAAACTGCCGCATTGGACGAGGAATCAGCCACCTTGCTGTCAGCACACGCGGCGGCTTTTCCGCGTTCTCTCACAGTACCCCCCCCCCCCCCCCTGAGGAGTGGACTCCGGACATCTCCTACCCGGCTTTCCAGGATGTAAGTTATGGAATTCCCTTTTTAACTCCTCTGCGTGCATGCGACATTCTGGCACCCAAGTTCTCTCCTCTATGCCATACCCTTTCCAGTAAACCGAATACTGCACGGAGTTCTGCACAAGCCGTGAGTCCAGAATCTTCTCAATTTCGTACTCAGGTTCGTCATCAATCAACACAGGGGGGGGGGGGGGGGAGCGGAATCCACGTGCACTGCCGGCTTGAGCAAGGACACATGGAACGATCTCACACCACGCATGCTGGTAGGGAGATCAATGGCATAAGTGACATTATTGATTTTCCTGGTCACTGGAAAAGGGCCCACAAATCTGGGACCTAACTTGGGGGACAGTTGCTTCAGGGCCAAATGTCGTGTGGACACCCAGACCAAGTCACCTGGAAGATATTCCCATTCTATGGAACGTCTCTTGTCAGCCTGTTTCTTCTGACTCTGAAAATCCCTCCCCAAATTCCTTTTAACCATTCCCCAAATCTGTTTCAAAGACTTCTGCCAATTCTCCAAGGCTGGAAATGGAGTAGAAGCCATTGGCAATGGGGTGAACTTAGGTGACCTTCCTGTCACCACCTGGAATGGGGAAAACCCTGAGGAGGAGCGTTTCAAATTGTTGTGTGCAAATTCTGCAAACGGCAAGAATTTGACCCAGTCGGTTTGAGCATCCGCAACATAACACCTCAAAAATTGTTCCAGAGACTGATTGGTTCTCTCGGTCTGGCCATTGGTCTGTGGGTGGTAGCTTGATGAAAAATAAAGCTCCATGTCTAACTGATGGCAGAATGCCCTCCAAAACTTGGAAACAAATTGGACTCCCTGATCTGACACTATATTCTCCGGAATGCCATGCAGCCGGAAAATATGCTGGATGAAGAGATCGGCCAATTCCTGGGCCGAGGGGAGTCCTTTCAGGGGGACAAAATGGGCCATTTTACTGAATCGATCGACTACCACCCAAATGACCGTCATGCCCTCAGACCTGGGGAGTTCGCCCACAAAATCCATGGACAAATGGGTCCATGGTTCACTCGGGACTGGTAAGGGCTGCAATGTCCCAACAGGTGCCTGACGGGAGGGTTTGCTCCTAGCACACACTGCACATTCTCTCACATACTCCTTGCAGTCAGTTGCCAATGATGGCCACCAAGCACACCTAGCAATGAGGTCCTGAGTTCTGGTGGCCCCACGATGCCCAGCATTCTTGTGGGAATGGAACAACTGCAGTATTTGTAGACGAAAAGGCAATGGTACAAACATGACCCCCTCAGGCTTCCCCTCTGGTACATCCTGTTGGAACGGACCCAACGTCTCTGTCCAGTCCCTCCAGGTCTCAGTGGCTGCCAGAACCACTTTCTGAGGGAGAATGGTTTCTGGGTCTGAGGGCTGTGCTGTCTCGGGCTCAAAACATCTGGATAAGGCATCAGCCTTGATGTTTTTACTACCAGGGGTATACGTGATTACAAATCTGAATCTTGAGAAAAACAATGACCACCGGGCCTGCCGGGGGCTAAGTCTCTTAGTGCCCTCAATGTATTCCAAATTCTTGTGGTCAGTGTAAACAGTAATGGTATGTTCTGCCCCTTCTAGCCAATGTCGCCATTCCTCAAAGGCCAACTTGATGGCTAGAAGTTCCCTATTGCCTATATCGTAGTTTTTCTCTGCGGGTGAAAATCTACGGGAGAAATAGGCACAAGGGTGCAATTTTCCTTGCAAACCAGAACGCTGAGACAGCACAGCCCCTACCCCTACCTCTGAGGCATCTACCTCCACGATAAAGGGAAAGGTGATGTCAACATGTCTCAATATGGGTGCAGAACAGAACAATTTCTTCAGGGTGGAGAAAGCAGCATGGGCCTCAGGGGGCCAGTGGTGAGTATCTGCCCCTTTCTTGGTGAGACTGGTGAGAGGTGAGATCACCGTAGAGTACCCCTTTATGAACCTCCTATAGTAGTTGGCAAACCCCAGAAACCTCTGGAGAGCCTTCAGTCCTACAGGCTGAGGCCACTCCAAGACAGCCGAAACTTTTCCAGGGTCCATAGAGAGGCCAGAGGTCGAAATTATGTACCCTAGAAAGGCGACAGAGGTCACTTCGAAAATGCCCTTCTCCAACTTAGCATGCAGCATATTTTGTCTCAACTTGCGTAACACAAACTTAACGTGTTTCCTGTGCTCTGAGAGGTTGGAATAGAAAATTAGTATGTCGTCTAGATACACCAAGACGAATTTGCCCAAAACCTCTCTGAAGACTTAATTAATCAGCTGCTAAAAGACGGCCGGGGCATTACACAGCCCGAAGGGCATCACTAGGTACTCATAGTGCCCGTCGGGCGTGTTAAAGGCCGTCTTCCACTCATCACCGTCCTTGATCCGCACAAGGTTGTAGGCACCCCTTAAATCCAGTTTCGAGAAAATCTTAGCATTGGTGACTTGAGTAAATAAATCGTCTATTAAAGGCAGAGGATAACGATTTTTTTACTGTAATTTTATTTAAACCCCGATAATCAATGCATGGACGGAGGCCTCCATCCTTCTTTTTCACAAAAAAGAAACCTGCCCCTGCCGGGGACCGAGAAGGACGAATGAAACCTTTAGCTAAGTTTTCTCGGATGTATTCTTGCATGGCTAATTTCTCTGGCCCAGATAAATTATAGAGATGACCTCTAGGGGGCATACAACCAGACCTGAGATCAATGGGGCAATCAAAAGGGCGGTGTGGAGGAAGTTTATCTGCTGACTTTGGACAAAACACGTCCGCAAATTCTGAATACTGATCTGGCAATCCCTCCATGTGAATCTTGGTTTTACCTAAGGTTACTTTCCCTAGACAATGATGATAACATTGGGTAGACCAGCTCGTTAGCTGACCTGTAGCCCAATTGATCTGAGGCGAGTGAATTTGTAACCATGGCATGCCAAGAATGATTGTGGAGGTTGTCATTCGTAGCACCAGGAATGGTAAACTTTCTTTATGTAACACCCCTATTGTGACCCTTAAGTCTGGGGTCTGAGAGAGAGGGTGGTTACTCTGCAGGGGGGAGTAATCCACTCCAGTGACCCGAATCTGTTGTTTTAATGGGGAGATCGGGATCCCTAATTTTTTAGCAAATTCATAATCCATAAAATTGGCTGCTGAGCCAGAATCAATAAAGGCCACAGTGGTCTCTGTCTTATCCTTCCAAGATATAGTACAAGGGAGGAGCAAACGTTTATCCTCTAGAGGTAATGACTGCGCGCCTAGGGTATTACCTCCGACTACACCTAGGCGGCAGCGTTTCCCGACCTCTTTGGACAATCCTGCACTTTATGACCCCCCCCCCTCTGCACCGTATAGACAGAGCTGCTCTTTTTCTCTGCGTCTCCGACCAATCTGCATTGGTTCTGGTGGAGGTGACGCGGATGGAGATGGAACAGATGGAGGCACCGCGTAAGACAAATATCTCACATTGTCCCTACCTCGGGTCTGTCTTTGATATCGTAAACGACGATCAATTCTGATGGCTAATGAAATGGCCTCATCGATAGATTTCGGCTCAGGATGACCCAGCATTAGATCAGAAACTGCGTCTGACAACCCTGATAAGAAACAGTCTAGAAGAGCGAATGAGTCCCATCTAGCTGACACTGCCCATTTCCTAAACTCCGCAGCATAGTTCTCCACCGGGCCCTTGCCCTGCCGTAATGTCTTGAGCTTCCGCTCAGCGGTAGAGGCAATGTCCGGGTCATCATAGATTATAGCCATAGCTTTAAAAAACTCTTATACCGAGGTTAGGGCCTGATCCCCTGTCTGAAGACTATATGCCCAAGTCTGGGAATCCCCTGACAATAAAGTCTTAATAAAGGTTACTCTCTGTGCTACAGTTCCTGATGAATTAGGCCTTAACTCAAAGTATGATAACACTCTATTTCTAAAATTCCGGAAGTCAGATCTGTGACCAGAAAACCTTTCAGGTACAGACATGCGTATGTCTGTGCTAGGAGGAGATCGCCCTGCATTCACAGCCGTCTGAAAGACCTGCACAGTCCCAGACAAAGCGTTGATTTGAGTCTGGTGACTGTCCAGCACTCGGTAGTGGTGAGTGCATCAAGACGGCTGCGGAGTGCGTCCATTTGGGTTTGGTCTGCCGTTCTGTAACGAACGGTGTCAGCACGCAGAGAGAATCTGATTATTGGTGATCTGCAGTATCACCAAGAATGCAGATATATACCTGATTATTGATGATCTGCAGAATCACCGATAATACAGATATATTGCTAACCTCTGGACACCTATAAGTGTGTGAGTGTTTGGTGTAACAGTAGTACTTTGAGTAATGCACCTGTGGAGCAGGTGATCGAAGGCAGTATGAGCAATACTGCTTTAGAGAGTACAGAACCCTTCCAGCAGCCTGAGACTCTCCAGGGGGTGGAGTCAGGCTGAAGGTAGGAAGGACCAGAGATTGAGTGACACCTGAAGTTGGATGTCACTATCTGATCTGGAGACTATCTCTTAAGGGGAGAGATAGCTCTCGAGGTCGGGCAAGCCAGGTCGGCAACACACGGACAGACGAAGTACAAAGACAGAAGGCTGATTCGGTATCCAAGGCAAGCAGGGTTTGGCAACGGAAAGTCAGATATGCAAGGTACCGAATCAGAGATCAGAGGAGTAGTCAGGAAAGCAATAAGTCATAACAGATATCAAACAATGCCTAGTCTGGGTGTGAGGTCCGTGGTCTCTACACCCTGAAACTAGTCTGATGTATAACAGAAAGATAACACAAGTTCCCTAGTCTGGGTGAGAGGTCCGTAAGTCTCTACACCCTGGGACTAGTCTAACATATAACAGAGCAAAATACAAGTAAACTGGCTCAATGTGAATTCCCAGGTCCTCCTGGTTCAAACACACTGTTGGATCTGACTAAGGTCTAAGTGCTTCCACGTAGTGTTCGCAACGGCAGACAACTTGTGACTGGCCACACACAAGTTGGTTTGCCTTCTTTATCTTCTTGCCGACCGCTCCACACCAAGTGGCGTGAATGCGGCAGCAGCCAAAGGGCCGCGCCACATCGATTGGCGTGAACGGCCTTCTATGGGGCTAGCAGGAGAACGCGCATGCTGGATTGCCGCTCGGAGAGTGTTAGCTGTCTAATTACCCCGTACAGCGCTGCGATCTAAGGCAGCACTGTACTGGGGTCAGCCATGTGACACAGCTGTCCCCCTGGTAGGCTCGGGGTGATCCGCTGTCACATGGTGTGAATGGCCTTCTATGGGGCTAGCAGGAGAGCGCACGCGCTGGATCGCCGCTCAGAGAGTGTTAGCCGTCTAATTACCCCGTACATCGCTGCGATCTAAGGCAGCACTGTACTGGGGTCAGCCATGTGACACGGCTGTCCCCCTGGTAGGCTCGGGGTGATCCGCTGTCACATGGTGTGAACGGTCTTCTATTGGGCTAGCAGGAGGGCGTGCACGCTGGATCGCCGCTCGGAGAGTGTTAGCTGTCTAATTACCCCGTACAGCGCTGCAATCTAAGGCAGCGCTGTACTGGGGTCAGCCATGTGACACGGCTGCCCCCCTGGTAGGCTCGGGGGTGATCCGCTGTCATAGGCTGAAGCCTATGACAGCCAATCACAGTGATTGGCTGGTGGGGGGAAGGGAGCTAGGGAAAATAAATAAGTAAAAAAAATAGGTAATTTTATTTAAAAAATAAAGAAATAAACATTGATAAAAAAAACAAACAAACATTTGGGGAGCAATCAGACCCCACCAATAGAGAGCTCTGTTGGTGGGGAGAAAAGGGGGGGGGATCAGTTGTGTACTGAGTTGTGCGGCCCTGTAGCGAGCCCTTAAAGCTGCAGTGGCCCAATTTATCAAAAATGGCCAGGTCTTTAGAGGGGTTTAACATCGCGGTCCTCAACTGGTTAAACAGAAAGTTTTTGCGATAATTGAGCTTTAAGTGTGTAACTGTGGTTACCCACAATGCACCACTACTGAATATGCAGATTATCTCTTTATGCCCCTGAAATCAGGCTTACATCCAGAACTGCTGGTGCATAGTGAGCCTGAAGCTTATACATTTTACAGAGCCACACCAACCCCACATGCAGACAGTTTGTTTCAGAGATAATTTGCATATTCAACAGTGGTGCATTGTGGGTAACCACAGTTAAACACTTAAAGCTGAATTATCGCAAATACCTTCTGTTTTAAGAAGGCAAAACACACTAAGCATTGCTTTTTTAAGATCCCCAAGTGGAGGGAATACTCTGGATAGTGCAGAGGCTTCCTAATTGCTCCACAAGCCCATCATTGCTGCGCAGGGTCCCTCTGAATATATTCCACAAGAGTTTGTCACATGTGTTCCTGTGGCTGCACAACCCTCTGCGTACGAGCGTCTGTACGGCTCATGCACTAGTACAGCCACGCCTGCACACTAGCACAAAGCCTCTCGTGGACTGTGCAGGCGTGGCTGTACTCTCACACATGCAGCGTGGCCACGCTCGTACACAGAGGGTTGTGCAGCCACGCCCACATATCTGATAAGGGTGAGTAGGATGAATACCTCTCCCTGGATATGACTGTGACATCTCTGCTAATCCCCATCTAATAAGGAGCTTATTATAGAGCATGGGTTAGTTGTCTGTGAGCTGCAATACACTGCAGAGCTCCCCCAGCCACACACAAAGCTGCTTCTGTACAGCAGTCACTGGGACTACATGGCAGAGATCACTTTTATGCTGTAATAGAGGAATCTTATATTTCTGCCTTTTCCACCCCTGTGTGTGTTCCCTACAGGTGGATCCAGTAACAGAACCTCACCGGAGAGATATACAGGTCCTCTTTATTCCCAGGATTGTACACAGGAAGATCCCACCATCCCCCACCCTCATCAGGTAGATGGAACTGAGGCTGTAAACACAACACTGACTCCATATGGAATGACCTCACTTCATCAGTGCTTGCATTGTAACAGTGCTATTTCCTGTTATTTTCCGTGTTTAGGATGAAGGGGTGACAAATGTGAAGCTGGAGGATGGAGATGATGAAGAGACACATGTGAAGGAGGAGCAGCAGTCTGCAGAGGAGGGTGACATGATGGGGACCAGTGACTTAGGGATGCCATTTCCAGGTGAATAAGCAGCCTTGCCCATTGCCACATATAACAATGTGTTACACCCAGGGCCATTTCCCAGCTATTTGGTGATCCGACAAGACAATGTGTATTCTGTGTATCAGTCTTTCCCTGTTCACGTCTAAAGGATTACAGGGGAAACATCTAACTCTCTGATGTCCCGCCCGGGAGTATATCGGTACCAATGGAGGGAGTAGCAGGACGGGGTGGCTCCTCCTATTGGCTATCTCCACTGCCTGTACATTTTACTGAATGGCGGTTTGTTAGTTACCGACAGCTCCAGACTGCTCTTAATATACTGAACATCTCACTTGTATTTAACCAAATGCTCTAATCTCAGTGAATTGACATTTATTGAGGTATTTACAGCAGCAAGTCGGTAATTTACCTCACTAGTTGGTCATTTTACTTTCCCATATGGCAACAGACTTAGTGAATTGACATTTGATTGAATGTTGGGTAAAATCAGCTGTTTTCTGCATTGCTGAATGGGGTAATGCTTGGTGAAGTGGATCGGCTGCATTGATACTTGAGAAGAGTGAAAGGTGTGTGCTTCTGTCCAGTTTCACCTGACTTATATACTGGCTGCCTTAAGTCTAATGACTGATTGAAACTGACGCTCGTCTAATTAAAATGGCAAAGTGTTGCATACTGCATTTGCCTACCAGATTATGCAGGATCTAAGGCTACCTCCCTGACATTCCTGCAGGAGTTGGTCCACGTAAATACCTGCATCTCAACAGGGGTGCCACGTGTAGGCCTCCTTGTGCCCCCAAGAAATGAGGGGTAGCGCAAACACCCCCACAAAGCATCCACTGCCCGGGAGCGCCGCAACTGCCTCTCGGGGAGGGGGGGGGGGAGCAAGAACACATGGACGGTGCATGCCCCATTTTTGGTGTATTCGCTCCCAGGATGGGCATATGGACAACATGTAAGTCAAATATGGAAGAGTAGAGCATTTATCCTTTGGGGGGTAGGGGGGGCAGCATGGATTGTTCTCCCTAGATGTGGGCCGCATCTGGGGAGTACACCGGCCTTGTGTTCTCGCTCCCCCCCTCCCCCCCCCACCCCCTCGAGAGGCACCTGGCCCAGATGGCATACATCCTCAGGTGCTGAGGGAATTAAGTTCCATTATCGACAAACCCCTTTTTCTCAGCATCGGCATGGGTTGACTGAGGATAGGTCCTGTTTAAAGGGCACCCGAGGTGACAATAAACAAATGAAATAAATAATAAATTGTAATGTATCGTCCTTCTCCTATAAATGACTTTTTAAGATATTTAAGATATTTCACAGTTTTATTTTATGTTTATATCTACTTTTTAAGTTTTAACTGTTTTATTGTTTTTGCTCAATGACACAGTCATTGAAGTATGCCAGAGCTAAAATCTATGAACTATTCACCCTTTTTATCTCTTACCTGCTCTCAGAAGCCATTTTCTGCTAGGAAAGTGTTTTTATAGTTGGAATTTCTTATCAGCGAGTGTCACGCTGTAGTCACTTCCTGTCTGAGTCAGGACTGAGTCAGGCACATACATACAGTACCTGATATTAAACTCTTTCAGGCAAAGAAAGAAAAAAAAGTACACAGCATAGTTATTTGTGTGCTAGGCACTGTACATACCCATGTCTATCTCATCATGTCCAATGTCACCTCGTTCCCAATTAATCAGGGTAATCAGGATGCTTTAGAACTGCTTGGTCTATTTGGAATGGTATAGAACTTTGGATTTTCCCACAGACTGTGATAGTTTGTGAAGGGTATGAATAATTTTGGACTGGAAACTTTTTGCTCAAATGTAAATAAAAGCTGGGAAATTATTTTATTTCCACAGTAATGCCTCTTGTCCATCATCTTATTATCTTTTGGGAAACACCTATGTCATGTAACGATCGGTGTCAGTAAGCAGAGAGAATCTGATTATTAGTGATCTGCAGTATCACCAATAATACAGATGTCACCTGATTATTAGTGATCTGCAGTATCACCAATAATGCAAGTGCAACTAACCTCTGGATACCGTATGCAGAAAATGACAATCAAAACTGTACAATATACAAGATTGTGGAAATATCCACCACACGGTGATTCCTCAGAGGTGTGGTTACCTCTGAATGGGAACCCCGTGTGTGAGATCCTCGGCCCAGGCGGAGATTGGGATCTCAGCCCCTGGCAGTAATCGTCTGCTAGGGCAGGCGTCTCGGAGAGGCAAGCCTCAGGGATATCCCGCCAGTGGGAGACGTTCCACTGGGGAAAAGAAAGGTCAGACAGGCAAAGGTTCGGCAACAGAGAGACGGCAGCAGTACAAGAACAGAAGGCTGATTCAGAGTCCGTAAACAAGCAGGGTCGGCAACTAAGAATCAGATAGGCAAAGGTACAAAATCGAGAAGAGGAGAGAGTAGTCAGGGAAAGCCAAAGTCAAGACACAGATAAATATGCAATACAATCCTAAACTGAGGTGTGACGTTCTTGATATCAACACCTAGGGACTGAGCTAAGGTCTGAGCGTTTACATCTAAGTATTCACGACAGCAGACAACTTGCTACTGACCAGCAAGTCCTATTTGTAGCCAGAGAGCTACTTAGCGCCGCCCCAGAGCCCCAGCCAACCCAGAGCAGTGCAGGAGTCAGCTGACCGGCCTGGTCAGCTGACTCTTCTCCTGGAAAAATAAAGTTCCTGTCTTCTCGCGCGTGCGCGCGTGATCTGCCGCCTCCGAACCGGCGAGAGAGAGCGGGCGACCCCCCAGGTAGCAAGTGTGCGGCGGAGTCTGCCGAGCTCACGGACTCCGCCGCCTGCCCTACACCACTCGCCGGCAGGAGTGCGGAGGCCCCTGTCCGAGATGCGGAGTCCGCCGCCACGTGTGCTCTGGCGGCGGCTCCGCTATCTCTCACATGTCATTTCCCATCAAAAAATTACTTGCTGGGTGAATAAAATTAACTTTAAAGAGAACCCGAGGTGAGATTTACTTACGTTAGTGGGGCACAGAGGCTGGTTGTGCACAGTAACACCAGCCTCTGTTGCCCCATGGTGTGCCTCCAGGACCCCCCTGCGCGCCGCTATACCCCCCGCAGTGCTGGCGACACACAGCGTGTCGGCAGCACAATGTTTACCTAAGCGCTGTCTGTCAGCGCCGCTCCCCCACCTCCTCCGTATTGGCGCTACCCGCCCGCGTCACTTCCCTCCTATCAGCGGGAGGGAAAGGACGCGGGCGGGTAGCGCCGATACTGAGGAGGTGGGGAAGCGGCGCTAACAGACAGCCATAGGTAAACATTGTGCTGGCAACACGCTGTGTGTCGCCACCACTGCGGAGGGGATAGCGGCGCGCAGGGGGGTCCTGGAGACACACCATGGGGCAACAGAGGCTGGTGTTAGTGTGCACAACCAGCCTCTGTGACCCACTAACATAAGTAAATCCCACCTCGGGTTCTCTTTAAGTCAAAATTTGCCAAGGGTAAGAATAATTATGGGCAGCACTGTACTTGGACTTTGCAAAGGTTTTAATACTGTTTCCCACAACAGTCTGGTGCAAAAGTTGAGGATACAAGGACTGGGGAAGAGTCTGTGTGCATGGACAGGGAATTGGCTAATGGACAGAAAGCAAACAGTTGTGGTCAATGGATCATATTCAAAATGGGTGACTGTTAGCAGTAGTTCCACAGGGGTCAGTAATGGGTCCAGTACTCTTCAATTTAGTAAGTAAGAAAAAATGTTGCTATTTTTGCAGATGATACAAAATTGTGCAGAATTATTAAGTCTCAAGAAGATGGTGGCATATTGCAGAAGTATCTGGATAGGATGGCTATATGGGCACATAAATGGCAGATGAAATTCAGTGTTAAAAAAAAATAAAAAAATAGTAAGTCATGCATTTTGGTCATACCAATGAACTAGCATCATACAAAATAAACGGGATACAGATGGGGGCATCAAACTTGGAGAAGGACTTAGTTGTACTCATTGACAACAAGTTAAATAATCATATCCAATGCCAAGCAGCTGCAGCTAAAGAAAATTAAATTGAAGAATGCATTAAAAGGGAAATAAAAACTCGAGATGCTAGCATAATATTGCCCCTGTTTAACTCTCTAGTAAGGCTGCATCTGGAATATGGAATTCAGTTCTGGGCACCACATTACAGGAAAGATATTGCAGAGCAGGTGCAGAGACGAGCAACAAAATTGATACGAGGAATGGAAAATCTCACTTACCAAGAAAGGTTAAGGTGCGTACACACGCATTATTGTAACATACGGCGGGTCCGTCAGACCCTCCCGCTGTGCGGACGTTCTGCCAACAGTAGGACGTGTGTACAGTCTGTTGGCAGACTGATAAGACTGTTTCTGACAGATCCGCTGAGCTGACTCATCGTTTGTTACAATAGCGCATGTGTACGCACCTTTAGATAAACTGGGTTTATTTAGTCTGGAGAAAAGATTCCTGAAGTCCCATTCACACTTGCATTTTGAAAACGCCGGCGATCTTTGCCGGCGTTTTGCAGGAGTGATTTTTCCACGATTTCACACAAAAAATCACTGAACACTGCGGTGATTTTTCCGCGATCGTGTTTAGAGCTTCTATAGCACTGAAACGCGATCGCTGAGAAATCGCCTGAAAATGGTGCAGGCAACGCGTTTTGCGTTTTTGGCCGATTTGCGGCTATTAGCGCAAATCGCCCAAGTAAGAATGGGCCCATAGGATTTTATTACACTAGCGTTTTTAAAAAGCGCTAACGTTTGAGCGTTTTGCTGAAATTGCGGAAAAATGCTCTAGTGTGAATGGGCCCTTAGAGGAGATCAGATTAACGTATAAATACATTAGAGGGCAGTAAAAAATCTTGGCAGATAAGTTTTTTGTCCCTAGGCTTGTGCAAAGGTCTAGGGGACATGACAGAGGACATGGAGGAAAAAAGTTTTAGAGTTTTACTTAGGAAAGGGTTCTTTACAGTAAGAGATAATATGGAATGTATTACCACAGGAAGTAGTAATGGCAAACTCAATATCTGCATGTAACTGGGGCTTAGATGGTTTTCTTGTATCCATGGCTTTAATTAGTAGGTAATTCCTGGGGGTGTTGATCCAGGGATTTTATCTGATTGGAAAGGTATTCTTTTCCCTTTTGGGGCTAATGAGCGTGAGTATATACAGGGGGTGCATGATAGACCGGCCCGGCTGCCTGACAGGAGTGTGAGTATATACAGGGGGGCGCATGAGAGACCGGCCTGGCTGCCTGGCAGGAGCGTGAGTATATACAGGGGGGTGCATGATAGACCGGCCCGGCTGCCTGGCAGGAGCATAATTATATACAGGGGGGCGCATGAGAGATCGGCCCGGCTGCCTGGTAGGAGTGTGAGTATATACAGGGGGGCGCATGAGAGACCGGCCCGGCTGCCTGGCAGGAGTGTGAGTATATACAGGGCAGCGCATGAGAGACCGGCCCGGCTGCCTGGCAGGAGTGTGAGTATATACAGACGGGCACATGAGAGACCGACCTGGCTGCCTGGCAGAAGCGTTACTATATACAGGGGGTGCATGATAGACCGGCCCGGCTGCCTGGCAGGAGTGTGAGTATATACAGGGGGCGCATGATAGACCGGCCCGGCTGCCTGGCAGGAGCGTGAGTATATACAGACGGGCACATGATAGACCGGCCCGGCTGCCTGGCAGGAGTGTGAGTATAGACAGGGGGCGCATGAGAGACCGGCCCGGCTGCCTGCAGGAGTGTGAGTATACAGGGGGGCACATGAGAGGTAATTAGTAGGTAATTCCTGGTGGTGTTGATCCAGGGATTTTATCTGATTGGAAAGGTATTCTTTTCCCTTTTGGGGCTAATGAGTGTGAGTATATACAGGGGGTGCATGAGAGACTGGCCTGGCTGCCTGGCAGGAGTGTTAGTATATACAGGGGGTGCATGAGAGACCGGCCTGGCTGCCTGGCAGGAGTGTGAGTATATACAGGGGGTGCATGAGAGACTGGCCTGGCTGCCTGGCAGGAGTGTGAGTATATACAGGGGGGTGCATGAGAGACCGGCCCGGCTGCCTGGCAGGAGCGTGAGTATACAGGCAGCCCCCGTGTATACAGGCAGCCCCCGGCTGCACTCTATCCCTGCTGTGTGTCCTCTCTGGCTTACCTGAAGCCTGTGTCACCTGCATGTGCTGCCGTATAGGTAACACTCTCATACCGCAGCAAATGGAGGTGACACAGGCTTCATAATGCCGGAGACCCCACACAGCGGGGATAGAGTAAGAGGAGCACGGGGGTCTTTCCTGCACCACCCTGTATATTCTCTTGTCATTATCTGTCACTGCTACGGCAACACACATGACTGCTGACAGGACAATGACTATTTTCTGACTGTTATTATTTCTCCAACAGATTATGGTGCAGAAGATAATGGTGCAGCACTACATTTACCAGCAGGAAACTCCATTGCTGAGAATACACCCAGCAGACGTCACCATGAGGACAAATCACCAGATCTCTCCAATCCTGAGGAATCTTCTGATAGATCCCATCCTGTTACCTCAAATACCCATCCAAAGTGTCACAGTGCTGATAGATCAGGAGATCCGTCTTATTCTGGGGAATGTTCCAGTAACTCTAATACTGATAGAGAGGGAGGTGGGAAGAGTTATCAGTGCTCAGAATGTGGGAAATGTTGTAAAAACACATCACATTTTGCTGCACATGTGAGAGAACATACCGGGGAGCAGCAATTTCCATGTTCTGAGTGTGGAAAATGTTTTTCTCAGAAAAGTGATTATTGTAGACATCAGAGAAGTCACACAGGAGAACGTCCCTATGCATGTCCAGAGTGTGGGAAATGTTTTAGACAGAAACGTGATCTTACTAAACATCAAAGAACTCATACAGGAGAGCGTCCTTATTCATGTCCAGAATGTGGGAAATGTTTCAGTCGGGAAGCTAGTATTCTGATACATCAGAGAAGTCACACAGGAGAGCGTCCTTATTCATGTCCAGAGTGTGGGAAATGTTTCAGTCAGAAAGCTCATCTTGTGATACATCAGCGAAGTCACACAGGAGAGAGTCCTTACTCATGTCCAGAGTGTGGGAAATGTTTAAGTCAGAAAGCTCATCTTCTTAGACATCTAAGAATTCACACAGGAGAGCGTCCTCATTCATGTCCAGAGTGTGGGAAATGTTTCAGTCAGAAAGCTAGTCTTCTTACACATCAGAAAAGTCACACAGGAGAGCATCCTTATTCATGTTCAAAGTGTGGGAAATGTTTCAGTAAGAAAGCTCAGCTTATTGCACATGAGAGAAGATACGCAGGAGAGCTTCCTTAGTCACATCAGAAATGTGAAGGAAAGTTACAGTCAGGCAACTTATGAAGCTACGGGGATACAAGCACAAGTCTCCTGGAAGCACATATTATTAGAGCAGCAGCAATGACGTGGCCTCACAGTGCTGGAACTACACTACAGATGTCACCTGCTCTACATTCAGGACTTCCTCCAAGCTGGGGACTCAGCCTAACCTCTCATTTCTTGCTGATCATCTCAGAGGACATATGCTGGAAGATTACTGGGGAAGACTAGAGTTATTAGTTACCTGGTAACATTGCTTCCAGTGATCTTCCAGGACAAGTGCCCCCCAGGGATTTAGGAGCAGACTTGTAATCTGAAGTAGAATCTTTCTCCAGTATGATAGGAGCTGCTAATGCCTAATGGTAGATTATGTCCGCCTAGTCTGCTTCTTTCTATAGCACTGAAGGCAGGACTAATGGTATGGTGATATTATAGGGGACGTACTGATGTGTTCCCTGGTGTCTCCATGGCAGCAGCTAATGGGATAAGCTCCGCCTCCTTAGCTCCGGTAGGACATCCCTTAATCAATATAAGATAAGCTTCTCCCTAATAAACACTTCTCTCATGTCCCCGCCCCCTGCTGGCCGTTCCTGAATAGTGTCCTGTTTTTGGGGAGGAGCCAATCTCAGGGTATGTGTCCTGAACAATTACTGGAAGCAGTGTTACCGGGTAACTAACTCTGGTTTTATATTCAGAGTGTGGGAAATGAGAGACATGTAAAAGTAGGACTGTGGAGTTGCAGTCAGAGAAAATTTTGGGCACCTGGAGTCGGAGGCTTAAAAAATTGTACTTCTAACACATTTAAACTTTAGTTAAAAGAAAGAAATGATAAAATGTTCTATTTCTCGATAACAGTCATCATAAATAACATGTCTATTCAGTAATAGCAGTGCTTAGTCCACAAAATCTATATAATAAAGTAACCTTATTGGACAATTGCACAAGAGGTGTAGAAAGACTTGATTAGATGGAACAAGCCTGAATTTTCATGGTTCTGGAGAATTAGTATATTGAAGATGAATATTATGCCGAGACTTATAGATATATTGCAATCCTCGCCCTTGGCCGATCCGGCTTCCTTGTTTTCCTTGCTGAGAAGGGAATTCTTAAAGAACAAGTGACACCCATGCTAACCTAGAAATAAAAAACACAATTATAAGTAGATAGATACTAGTTCTACTTATATAACAGATGTATTGCACTGTCCACATTCCGATTCCTGTGAATTGTATTAAGAAAAAAGCAGAGAATCCTATTCTAGACAGTTTCCATCTTGGTTACCTTTGAATGAAGCTAATCCTGACATCATTTCCTCCCTTACTCTTTTTTTCTCCTCTTGCTAATTGTGTATTCGTTACCCGCCCTCCTCCCAGAGTCTTCAGACACTCCCACTGAGGTCTAGAATAGGAAGTGCACTGTCTTATGTCATTAGAAGGAGGGGGAACTAAAGGGAAGAGGAGGAATATATTGTAGATTAAAAGAAACCCAGCATGCAACTGTTTGGCAATGACAATTAAAGGGCCAGTGCTCCTAAGGTACTGTATGGGATAAATCCAAACTATAACAGCAGAAAAAAGTTTTGAATGCAAGATTAGCATCTCTATCACTGATTGTGACTGTATATTTGATGTGTACACAGAATTTTTTTGTATTATATAATAAACTAGCTGATGACCCGGCATTGCCCGGATATGTATTTGGCTGGTGTTGGCTCCCCCCACTTTTTCTAACCCTAACACACAATTACTCAGTGACCAAGTTTGTGAGCTTTGGCATAATTTGTATATTGCCATAGAAATTAAACAAATCAGATTGGCTGTTTGTGACTCCACCCCTCTCCAGCATTTGAACCCCAGTCACCCAATGACCAACTATAGCAGGTTTGAGGCATCTGCTATTAACAGTGTAAGAATGGCGGCAATTTAAATATTCTTCTTGAAAATCAACAGGTGAATTTTGATTGGCTATTACAGGCTCCACCCATTTCCCTGAATATTAACCCAGTGACCATCTGGGAAAAGTTTGAGAGCCCTGCCATTAACAGTGTAAGAAGGCCTGCAGTTTATATTTTCCAAGTGAAATTTGTTTTTGGCTCGGCCCACTTTTTGTAACCTGGACACAATGACCAAGTTTGTGAGCCTTGCGGTTCTTGGCATCAATAATTTGTATTTTCCCAGTAAAAAACAAAACAAATCTGATTGGCTGTTTGTGGCTCTGCCCCATTTTTTGAATTTGAACCCCAGTGACCCAATTACCAACTGTACCAAGTTTGAGGCTTGTGCCATTAACAGTGGAAGAATGGCAGCAAATTAAATATTCCCCTTGAAAATCAACAGGCGAATTTTGAATGACTTTTTTAGGCTCCACCCACTTTCCTGAATATTAATCTCAGTCACCCAGTGACCAACTGTGCAAAGTTTGAGAACCCTGCCATTAACAGTGAAGAAGGGCTGCAGTTTACATTTTCCCAGGGAAATCTGTTTTTGATTCCACTTAGTTTTTGTAACCTTGACACACAGTCACTCAATGACCAAGTTTGTAAGCTTTTGAGTTCCTGGCATCAAAATTGTGTGGATGGAAGCAGTTAATCCAGCAAATAAATCTGATTGGCTGTTTGTGGCTCTGCCCCTTTAGTGAATTTGAACCTCAGTCACGTAATGACTAACTGTAGCAGGTTTGAGGCCTCTGCCATTAACAGTGTAAGAATGGCAGCAATTTCAATATTCGCCTTGAAAATCAATAGGTGAATTTTGATTGGCTGTTGTATGCTCCACCTGCTTTTATGAATATTAATCCCAAGCAGTCACCCAGTGAACAACTGTGTCAACTTTGAGAACCCTGCCATTAACAGTGTAAGAATGGCTGCAGTTTATATTTTCCCATGTAAAAAGTTAGTTGTTTTTGGCTCCGCCCATCTTGACATACAGTCACTCAATGACAAAGTTTATGAGCTTTGGGGTCCTTGGCATCAATAAGTTTCATTTTTCCATTGAAATTAAACAAATCTGATTGGCTGTTTGTGGCCCTCCCACTTTACAGAATGTAAACCCCAGTCACCCAGTGACTGACTGTACCAGATTTGAGGCATCTGCCATTAAGAGTGTAAGAATTGCAGCAATGTAAATATTCCCCTTGAAAATTAATAGGTGAATATCGATTGGCTGTTGTAGGCTCCACCCAGTTTCCTGAATATTAATCCCAATCATCCAGTGACCAACTGTGTCAAGTTTGAGAACCCTGCCAATGACTGAATGGCTGAAATCAATCTAACAAAATCTGATTGGCTGTTTGTGGCTCCACCCCCTTTAGTGAATTTGGACCCCAGTCACCCAATGACTGACTGTATAAGGTTTGAGGTCTCTGGCATTAGCAGTGTAAGAATGGTAGCAATGTAAATCAATAGGTGAATTTTGATTGGCTGTTGTAGGTTCCTCCCACTTTCTAAATATTAATCCCAATCACCCAGTGGCCAACTGTGTCACGTTTGAGAACCCTGCCATTAACAGTGTAAGAATGGTTGCAGTTTATATTTTCCCATGTAAAAAATGTAGTTGTTGGTGCCGCCCACTTTTTCTAACCTTGACATACAGTCACTCAATTACCAAGTTTATGAGCTTTGGGGTCCTTGGTATCGATTTGTATATTCCCATTGAATGTAAGCAAATTTGATTGGCTGCTTGTGGCTCCACCCCCTTTCTGAATTTGAACCCCAGTCACGCAGTGACCAAGTGTAGCAGGTTTGAGGCATCTGCTATTAACAGTGTAAGAATGGCAGCAATTTAAATATACCCCATGAAAATCAACAGGTGCATTTTTATTGGCTGTTCAAGGCTCCACCCATTTTCTGAATATCAATCCCAGTCACCCAGTGGCCAACCCTGCCATTAACAGTGTAAGAATGGCTGCAGTTTATATTCGACCAGTGAAATTTGGTTTGGGCTCCGTCCACTTTTGGTGACCTTAACACACAGTCACAATGACCAAGTTCGTGAGCTTTCAGGTTCCTGGCATCAAAAAATGTGTGAATAGAAGCTGTTTATCCAGCAAGGAAATCTTATTGGCTGTTTGTGGCTCCGCCCCTTTTTGGTAAATTTGAACCCCAGTCACCCAATGACTGACTGGTGCAAGTATGAAGCCTCTGCCATAAACAGTGTAAGAATGCCAGCAGTTTCAATATTCCCCTTGAAAATCAATAGGTGACTTTTGATTGGCTGTTGTAGGCTCCACCCACTTTTCTGAATATTAATCTCATTCACACAGTTGCCAAGTTTGCCAAGTTTGAGACCCCTGCGATTAACAGTGTGAGAATGGCTGCAGTTTACATTTTCCCATTTAAAATGAATGGCTGAAATTTGATTGGCTGTTTTATGCTCCGCCCACTTTTCCTGGATTTGTAACCTCGGTCACCAAGTGACCAACTGTACCAAGTGTGGGGACTGTGGCTTGATTACTGTGAGAATGGCAGCCTTTTCCATTTTTCCATTGACATGAATGGGTGAAATCTGATTGGCTGTTTGTAGCTCCTCCCAGGTGTGCAGGGGGGCCGCGAGACCCCCAGAACATATCATCCCAGGTAGTAAGGCATCTGTATACCAAGTTTCGTTCAAATCAGTCAAGGCGTTTTCGCGTGATCGCGGCACATACACACATACATCCGGTTTTATATATATAGATAACATATGTTGTTAGAATAAAGCCCGATGCGCAGTTGTGTCACTAGTAATCCTTACTATAGATGCTAGTAATTCTGTGGTGATGCAGGTTTATGCAAATGGTGTATGCAAAATTATGTACTTGAGAATCAGATTTCACCTTTGCAGGAGCTGATTGGTCCATTTCAAGCTGCATATATTTTCATACAAAAATGGCATAATCCGGCATCAATTCAGATTTATTTGCATCTCACTGACCTTCCTTAGTCTCTGTTACGACATCTAACTGAGCTACTATGCAAACTGGCATTCATGTATCATTGTAATATGTATTTTAGTACATTACAAAAGTGTAATAATTTTATATGAGCTAAGATTTGTTTTCATAGGTTTGATTTCATTTGAGTTTTGGCTTAGCACGTGTAACTATCGTCGGCTCCCATAGCAATTCTACATGATTTTCAAACCTTTGCTCACAAAATCAAAACTGAAGTTTGCTTTCTTAAAGCAGAAATGGGGGGAAAGAAGCGCCCTGGTTGATAAAAACTTTTAAAAACAGTTTAAAATCGAGAAGGGAAAACGAGGTAGCTTACCTGAATGACGAAATCTCTGCATTAAACAAAAGATTGCATTAAGCACAGGCAACGCGTTTCACGGGTCTAAGCTCGCTTCCTCAGGCCAATAACGGTGCCAAATAGTGAAATCAATCTGGCATAGGGAGCCTCCTTATTCCGGATTGATTTCACTCGATTTTGAAAGCTTTTATCAACCAAGGCGCCTCTTTCCCCCATTGCTGTACATATCTGTTCGAGGGGTGGTGACAGAACACACATGGTTTCCACCACAGTGGAAATCTGTCTCCTTTTTTCCAGGAGAGCGACCACAGCCAGGTCCATAAGGGCCACCCTGAGTGGAGTCGGGTTTATGGTCTCCACCTGCTTCCTTTGGTCGGTTGCCCCTCTGCAACCCTCCTTTGTGAGTAGCGTCTTATCTATTTATTCTCACATTCACCCTTTACATATCACACTATTGGGCTCCTGTTTTTGCCTCCTGTGCCTTTTTCTACAGGGTGTCAAGTCATCCCCACTACACTACTTTCTTAAAGAGAATCTGCACTGTGAAAATCTTATATAAATAAAAATACCAGCCTGTTTGTTGTCTTCTCCTAGCCATCTCTGACATTTTCGCTGCTCCTGCTGCTTTCTTGGTGATAAAATTTGTAAACAATAAAGATGGCTGCCAAACAGGAAATACATCATCAAAACAGGTGCCCGTTTGCAGAGGCTCCTCTCCAACATGACTTTACTGCTGTAATGTTCTCCCACTTGTTGCCTTGGCTGCTTGTCTGGGTTTTGAACTGATCTTTCTGCACTCACAGCTGTTCACAAGGTCACAGACAGGCTGGCTGTGAGCAGAGACTCTGGCTGTGACTCATAGACACAGCACACACACAGAACCTGCAGGGGGCGTGGGAGAGGTGTGCATAACTTCTCCCTATCACAGCACATTCCTCTCTGGGCTGACAAGGCTCGACAAAGGAAAGAAGATTAGCTATATTACAGAGACAGTGCAACTAGAAAAGGCTGCAGTAAGCCAGACCACATTAGAATAGGTGTAGTAACTTATAGGATAGGAGAAATGAGGCTGAACATTTTGGTACAGAGCCTCTTTAAAGCAGAACGTATTTATGATTATTAGGTAAATGAACTTTACTTACCCTTTTTACCACATCTTCTACAGCTTCTGCTCAGAACCTCCGTGACGCACCGTCCTCCTCCTGCTCAGCTTCTGGTTTCACACAAAAACGTAACACTACCACCACTAGCAACCCAGCTGCACCACTTGATGTGTCAGAGGAGTTCTTCACACATGATGCAATTAGTGATACACTTGGGGTCATCCAGCCAACACGCCCTTCAATGCCTGCTGTTGCCACCACCAGAATGCCGACATTCCAAAGCTCACCAGTGTGGCATTTTTTTTGTTTGTGTGCCTCTGATACCAGCAATGCCATCTGCAACCTCTGACAAAAGAACCTGAGTCGTGGGAAGCCCAACACCCAACTGGGGACAACTGCTTTGCGAAGGCACCTGATCACAAAACACAAACACCAATGGTATGCGCACATTAATAAAAGCAGCACACAAATATAAAAAACTATTTGTAGCAAGGTAATTTTGTGGGAGATGGACAAACAACAATGCCTGTTGTTGACAACACTTAAAGAAATATGAGCTTATCACACAGCTGAATGGAAGGCTCATGGTGAAGGAACTGCCCAGACAGGAAAGTCAGCTTGTGGTGGGCATATTTGCAGGGTGCTGGCACTCGGATGGTCGCAGGAATTAGTTATTACGTTTAGTTTTTTTTATAAATAAATGTGTATTTCTTACTTTGTTATAAATAACACAAACATGTGGAACAATTTAACAGTCAACCTTTGTAGAAGGTCAGGGCTGAGGTTTGCAGTGTTCACTACACATATGTAGTGAGGGGGAATGCCACATCCTGCCTGACATGGTGGGAGAGCAGAAAAATGATCATTGAAACTAGAATTCTTCTTTAACTTTTTTTTTTTTTTAATAAATAAATTTGTATTTCTTACTTTGTTTTAAAGCCAGTGTTTACCATTTTAAAAATAAAAAAGTCAGATACTCACCTAAGGAGAGGGAAGGCTCGGTCCTAATGAGCCTTCCCTCTCCTTTCCCGGTGCCCTCGGTGCTGCGCTGGCTCCCCCGTACGCGTCCGCCGCCGCAGGGACTTCGGACGTCTTCGGGAGCACTCGGGCTTCCGAAGACGGGCCGCTCCATACTACGCACACGCGAGCGCGTCATAGAGGGCGCTCGCGCATGCGTAGTATGGAGCGGCCCGTCTTCGGGAACCCGAGTGCTCCCGAAGGCCTTCGAAAGCTCCCTTCGGCATGCGGAAGTGGCAGTATTTGACCGAACTGGTCGAATACTGCCACGGGGGATCCTGCGCGGGACCGGGCACCGGGAGAGGAGAGGGAAGGCTCATTAGGACCGAGCCTTCCCTCTCCTTAGGTGAGTATCTGACTTTTTGGTTTTTAAATAGGTAAACATTCACTTTAAATAACAAATGTATCCATAACCATAAATAACTTTTCAATTTTTTTTTTCAATAATCTACCTTTCCCTGAAACTTATCAAAACCGATACTACACTTGATCTCAGCCAAAAAAAACCAAGAAGTGTTCCATTGCTTGCAAGTCTCCACTGCGTGGCTCCGCATTGGAGTTGGGTGACACCACCGCCCACCATGAATGGCAAGCAAGCCTGCTGCTGCCCGCCTGACACCTGCTGACTTTGTTTACCCTTTTTTTGAAAATTATCAATTAGAATTATAAATGATAATATTGTGTGTAAAGCGCTCTAAAATAGTCCTTTGCTGCTGGATCTGTAGTTCACCACAGTTAGGGTCCCCCCCCCCCACCTTATATGCCCGCCTCACCGGATCCTCTGGCCTATATGGGCCCGTCTGCACATCAGGGATGTAGGCCACCCCTCCGCCTCTCCGGCACTTAGCTGGGCTTACTTCCACTTTGGATGTCTTCGTTACCAATGGGACTTGTTACCTCCAGAAGAAACGCTAACATAGCATAAAAGTGCTTAAAACTTAATTTATTAAAGAGAACCCGAGGTGGGTTTGAAGAATATTATCTGCATACAGAGGCTGGATCTGCCTATACAGCCCAGCCTCTGTTGCTATCCCAAACCCCCCTAAGGTCCCCCTGCACTCTGCAATCCCTCATAAATCACAGCCACGCTGCTGACAAACAGCTTGTCAGAGCTGGCTGTGTTTATCTCTATAGTGTCAGTCTGCTGCTCTCCCCGCCTCCTGCAGAACTCCAGTCCCCGCCTGCATCCCTTCCCTCCCTGCTGATTGGAGGGAAGGGACAGGGGCAGAGACTGGAGCTATGCAGGAGGCGGGGGAGCAGCTGAGACTGACACTACAGATGTAAACACAGCCTCACAGCACGGCTGTGATTTATGAGGGATTGCAGAGTGCAGGGGGACCTTAGTGGGGTTTGGGATAGCAACAGAGGCTGGGCTGTATAGGCAGATCCAGCCTCTGTATGCAGATAACATTCTTTAAACACACCTCGGGTTCTCTTTAAAATCGTAATTAAAAAGGCAGTGATAGATTTTACAAAAAGTTCACAGCCATATTTACAACTACGCCTCTAGAAGTATGCAGGCTGGCGGAGGCGCATTCAAGTGCGGAGTGCCTTAACCAATTAAGCAGGTATATGGGCTAGATTGGTTTATTCAGGCAGCAGTGAGCAGTTGTGAGAGTTTGAGAAGCATTTCACTGCCTAGCAATAGTCTGTGGAAAAGAGTCCTTAAAAAGGACCTGAACTCTTGCACAGGACTGAAGAAATACATAGCGAAATGCACCCTGTATGTATTTAGAGAGTTTCGCCAGTTTAATACCCCCTCATTTTTGTCTAATCTCAAGTTGTAATGTGATCTCCCCCCTGTGTCACATGATTGCCTATGGCTGAGATGGCAGATAAGGCCATTTGAAAGCACAGAATGTTAGCAATATGTCTGCTTCCATGAATCAGGAAGTAGAAACAGTGCAGATTTATGTTAGGATTTGTATCAGGTGTAAAGGGGCCCATACACCTAACGATTTTCCCGCCGATACACAGCCGTTTCGATCACAGTGATCGAAATGGCTGTGAAATCGCCGCGCACACCGCT
Source organism: Hyperolius riggenbachi (assembly GCF_040937935.1). Taxonomy (NCBI): domain Eukaryota; kingdom Metazoa; phylum Chordata; class Amphibia; order Anura; family Hyperoliidae; genus Hyperolius; species Hyperolius riggenbachi. Next base: position 22,019,238 of record NC_090652.1, on the reverse strand, counting down.
GACAGAACGATCGTTTTCCGTCCGAAATTGATCGTTCCCGTCGATTCCCGTTGACCCATCCGTGCGGAAGATTTTTCTCAGTCGCCGGCGGGTCGGGAGTGCGTCGTTAGCGGCGTTCGAATGTCCGACGACCGACGCAATACAGCGGTAATACATTACCTGCTCCAGCCAGCGCGAGTCCCCTGGTCTTCTTCTCCGCTTCGGGCTTCGGGCTCCAGAGCTACACAGAACTTCCTGTCCCGGCAGGAAGTTTAAACAGTAGAGCGCCCTCTACTGTTTAAACTTCCCCTGGACAGGAAGTTCAGTAGCCGGTGCAGAGCGGAGCCGGAGCGAAAAAGAAGTCCAGGGGACTCGTGCCGGCTTGAGCAGGTAATGTATGCGGGGGGGGGGGGGGGGGGCGGGGAAGGGCGGCAGCAGCGGCAGCTCCACAGATTGTGATCGGTTTCAGGCTGAAATCGATTCACAATCTGTTTGCCGTAAAGGTGGCCATACGATCCCTCTCTGATCAGATTCGATCAGAGAGGGATCTATCTGTTGGTCGAATCTGATGGCAAATCGACCAGTTGTCGGGCGTTTTGACAATGTTTGTATAAATCGTTAAAAATAAATATAAAATCAAAATGTAAAGCTCCTGGGAAAATGGGAGGAGCTAAAAATACAAACATACGCCTAACTGTGTGAGTTCGTTTTTCGAGGGTTTCTCACAGTACTGGTTTAAACATGTAAACGTAAACCAATTTGTAAAAATATCAATTTAATATGAAATAAATATTACAATATTTCAAAACAATATAAAATTGCACTTTTGATTTAAAACAAAACTCGTAAGGTTATCCTTATAATGAGCAATGAGCTGGATAATACAACTTCAGTGAGACAATCAAAATGTTATCATATGCATTTATCAATAACAAAAGACTTAAACCATTTAGCAGTCAATTTAAATACAGTGCAGAGCTATGACTCATCAAATATGGCCACCGTCTGTGTCACTCAATTTACCACAGGATTCCTGGAGACAAGATGGTTGAATCAAAATCTAAATGGCTGCTATCAAAATCAAAATGGCTGCTATCAAAATCAAAATGGCGCTATTAAAATCAAAATGGCGCTATCAAAAATCAAAATGGCGCTATCAAAAATCAAAATTGCGCAGTCAAAATCAAAATTGCGCAGTCAAAATCAAAAGTGCGCTATCCAAAATAAAATGGCTGATGTCAGCTATACCATTCAATATGACAAATTTAGGATGACTCTGTGGATATAACGATTGGGCATTGTCCCACAATTGATATGCAATCAACTATAAAATGACAGGAATTTTACTTCTGTCTACACTTTAACCTCCGCTGGCCTGTGTTACTACACAGATCAAGCGGGTAACAGATATATATAATTTTGGAAGGAAATATCTTATTGAGTCATCCTAAACTTTGCAAAGTGTGGCCTGCACATACTGCGGCAAAATACCAAAATATCAATGCTTAGAGGAGGTAGCTTGAAATATCTAGCGCTTACTTCCAGAACGGAGTTAAACCGCCAGTTATCAATGAACATATGGTAAATACTATGTGAGCTGTTCCAATATGCAACATTGGAAGAATTCACCCCTTTCGGGTAGTTATTACTATTAAACAATGAACTTAAATCAATACATCATATGTTCAGATATCCTGCGCTCAGGGGCGTAACTAGAAATCACTGGGCCCCCCTGCGAATATTTGGATGCCCCCCCCCCCCCCCCCCATAGGTGCCAAATAATCGTAATGGGGCAGCGTTTCACTGTAAATTAATTGTAAAGTGGGCAGCATTTTACCAGACAATCGTAATGTGGGCCAGAAAATCGTAATGTGGGCAGAGTTCACCAGAAAATCGTAATGTGGGCCTTTAGAAAATCATAATGTGGGCAGAGTTCACCAGAAAATCGTAATGTGGGCACCAGTCACCAGAAAATTGTAACGTGGACAGCATTCACCAGACAATCGTAATGTGGGCAGCGTTCACCAGAAAATCATAATGTGGGCAGAGTTCACCAGAAAATCATAATGTGGGCAGAGTTCACCAGAAAATCGTAATGTGGGCACCAGTCACCAGAAAATCGTAACGTGAGCAGCAGTCACCAGAAAATTGTAACGTGGACAGCATTCACCAGACAATTGTAATGTGGGCAGCGTTCACCAGAATATCATAATGTGGGACAGAAAATCGTAATGTGGGCAGAGTTCACCAGAAAATCGCAATGTGGGCAGCAGTCACCAGAAAATCGCCATGTGGGCAGCAGTCACCAGAAAATCGCCATGTGGGCAGCAGTCACCAGAAAATCGCCATGTGGGCAGCAGTCACCAGAAAATCGCAATGTGGGCATCAGTCACCAGAAAATCCTAATGTGGGCAGCAGTCACCAGAATATCGTAATGTGGGCAGCAGTCACCAGAAAATCGCCATGTGGGCAGCAGTCACCAGAAAATCGCAATGTGGGCATCAGTCACCAGAAAATCCTAATGTGGGCAGCAGTCACCAGAATATCGTAATGTGGGCAGCAGTCACCAGAAAATCCTAATGTGGGCAGCAGTCAGTCACCAGAATATCATAATGTGGGCAGCACACACCAGAAAATCCTAATGCAGCGCTGGGTCCCTGGTTCGAATCCCAGCCAGGGCACTATCTGCAAAGAGTTTGTATGTTCTCTCCGTGTCTGCGTGGGTTTCCTCCGGGCACTCCGGTTTCCTCCCACATTCCAAAAACATACGGATAAGTTAATTGGCTCCCCCTAAAAAAAAAAATTGGCCCTAGATTACAGTACTTACACTGCATAATATAGATATATGGCAATGGTAGGGATTAGATTATGAGCTCCTTTGAGGGACAGTTAGTGACAAGATATATATATATATATATATATATATATATATATATATATATATATATATATATATATATATATACACTGTACAGCGCTGCGTAATATGTCGGCGCTATAGAAATACTAATTAATAATAATAATACTAATTAATAATAATAATAATGTGGGCAGCAGTCACCAGAAAATCCTTATGTGGGCAGCAGTCACCAGAAAATCGCAATGTGGGCAGCAGTCACCAGAAAATCGCAATGTGGGCAACAGTCACCAGAAAATCGCAATGTGGGCAGCAGTCACCAGAAAATCCTAATGTGGGCAGCATACACCAGAAAATCGTAATGTGGGCAGCAGACACCTGAAAATCGTAATGTGGGCAGCAGACACCTGAAAATCGTAATGTGGGCAGCAGACACCTGAAAATCGTAATGTGGGCAGCAGACACCTGAAAATCGTAATGTGGGCAGCAGGCACCTGAAAATCGTAATGTGGGCAGCAGGCACCTGAAAATCGTAATGTGGGCAGCAGACACCTGAAAATCGCAATGTGGGCAGCAGACACCTGAAAATCGTAATGTGGGCAGCAGACACCTGAAAATCGTAATGTGGGCAGCAGACACCAGAAAATCGCAATGTGGGGAGCAGTGACCAGAAAATCGTAATGTGGGCAGCAGACACCAGAAAATCCTAATGTGGGCAGCAGTCACCAGAAAATCGCAATGTGGGCAGCAGTGACCAGAAAATCGTAATGTGGGCAGCAGTGACCAGAAAATCGTAATGTGGGCAGCAGACACCAGAAAATCGCAATGTGGGCAGCAGACACCTGAAAATCGCAATGTGGGCAGCAGACACCTGAAAATCGCAATGTGGGCAGCAGACACCAGAAAATCGTAATGTGGGCAGCAGACACCAGAAAATCCTCATGTGGGCAGTAGTCACCAGAAAATCGCAATGTGGGCAGCAGTGACCAGAAAATCGTAATGTGGGCAGCAGACACCAGAAAATCGCAATGTGGGCAGCAGACACCTGAAAATCGCAATGTGGGCAGCAGACACCAGAAAATCGTAATGTGGGCAGCAGACACCAGAAAATCGCAATGTGGGCAGCAGACACCTGAAAATCGCAATGTGGGCAGCAGACACCTGAAAATCGTAATGTGGGCAGCAGACACCTGAAAATCACAATGTGGGCAGCAGACACCTGAAAATCGTAATGTGGGCAGCAGACACCTGAAAATCGTACTGTGGGCAGCAGGCACCTGAAAATCCCCCTGCAGAATTTCAGAGCGCCCCCCCCCCCCCCCCCGGGGCCCGCTCGTGGCCGGTTTTTGAGGGCTGGAGGGGTGGCAGCATGAGGGGAAAGCCTTGCCCACAGTTGGCGGGGAGAGGGGAAGTTCCCCCCTCTCACTCACCTCGGGGCTCTCCCCTCTGCGCCCCCCTCCAGCTAGTTACCGTCTGTGGGCAGCGGGCCGGGCAGCAGCGGCGGCGGGATACATACCTTCTTCCTTGCGTTCCATCGCCGCCTTCTCGCTCTAGCGGCTGACGTCACTTCCGCTTCCGGAAGTGACGTCAGCCGCTAGAGCGAGAAGGCGGCGATGGAACGCAAGGAAGAAGGTATGTATCTGCCGCTGCTGCCCGCTGCCCACAGACGGTAACTAGCTGGAGGAGAGCGCAGAGGGGAGAGCCCCGAGGTGAGTGAGAGGGGGGAACTTCCCCTCTCCCCGCCGACTGTGGGCAAGGCTTTCCCCTCATGCTGCCACCCCTCCAGCCCCCAAAAAACGGCCCCGAGCGGGCCCCAGGGGGGGGCCGGGCCCCCCCGCGGGCGCAGGCGCTGCAGGGCCTATTGCTACGCCCCTGCCTGCGCTGTAATAAGCCATATAACTAAAAAAAAAAATCAGAACTGGATTCAAGTATAGTCACCAAGATGGCCTCTGGGGCGTGTTCCTTTAGGCGTGGCCGCTTGCGATCATTCAGAACGCATGGATTCCCTTGTGAGCCCTTTTCTGGTGATCTGATGATTCCTCATTGAATGAACTCCCTCTTCTTAAACTCCTCACTACCTATGGTCCTGCCCAGGAGATTAAATCTTCCAACCTATCACAAGGCAGTGGGAATGATCAGTGGGAGTTTCCTTTAACTAATTTTTAACCCAAGTGTAATACTGGATTTCACCCTCTGTAGGTGCTGTTGGCTAACTAATCACATTCTTAATGGGATATTTGGAAAAACTAAAGACATTTTGATCGTGTTTTATTAATTATCCCTACAGTGAGTAAATCAATGATATAATTCCTCTATGGATAGCTGATCTGGATTTGATCACTGATTATTATTTAGTATACAGTGACCTTTTCTACCATATTTAAGATAGATTTGATTTTATCCAAAATCATAGTGATATATTTAAAAATCACCATGGATTTCTCTTTTTATAAAACATTGTGAATGTTAGCATACTTTTAATCATTAAGATAATCGTCAAAAATGCAACACAGGTAAATATACAGTATTTCCATACCATTCTAGACATATTCATTCAAAGAATGTTGATATTAATACATATACATTTTTATATTATTATTGATTTGTATTAACTCCTGATAAAACATAATTGATGGTAACCATTATCAGGGCTGGATTTGTACTTTCCAGTGCCCTAGGCCTGCTGTCATCAACCGCCCCCTCCCCCCCCCCCCCCCCCCCCCCCCGCCGCCACCACCACCACCACCACTACCAAAAAACATTCTGACCAACACTGACTATCGATCATTGGTTTGAATGGGCTCATTTCAGTTGTGCTGCTCTGCCTCCCACTCAGCCAAGAATCAGAGGATGCTCTGTCTGCTCAATAATTCCTGCAATTTGTGCTCCTGCCCGAAAGTGCACAGCAGCCAATAGTGTTCTGGGAATGCATACTTGAGAAATGACGCTGATATATGTACTTGTCAAGAATGCATAACACTATACTGGCGTTGGTTGCTGTGCACATCTGGGCAGGAGCAGAAAACTTGCGCAAGTCGCAAGTGGCCAGAGCATGCGCTGCTTCTTTGTCCTCTGTGAGACTGGCTGCAGTCATAGCCACATACAGGTGACAGGGAGCGCGAGTGGCCAGAGCATGCGCTGCTTCTTTGTCCTCTGTGCGACTGGCTGCAGTCAGAGCCACAAACAGGTGACAGGGAGCGTGAGTGGCCAGAGCATGCGCTGCTTCTTTGTCCTCTGTGAGACTGGCTGCAGTCATAGCCACAAACAGGTGACAGGAAGCGTGAGTGGTCAGAGCATGCGCTGCTTCTTTGTCCTCTGTGCGACTGGCTGCAGTCAGAGCCACAAACAGGTGACAGGGAGCGTGAGTGGCCAGAGCATGCGCTGCTTCTTTGTCCTCTGTGCGACTGGCTGCAGTCAGAGCCACAAACAGGTGACAGGGAGCGTGAGTGGCCAGAGCATGCGCTGCTTCTTTGTCCTCTGTGAGACTGGCTGCAGTCAGAGCCACAAACAGGTGACAGGGAGCATGAGTGGCCAGAGCATGCGCTGCTTCTTTGTCCTCTGTGAGACTGGCTGCAGTCAGAGCCACAAACAGGTGACAGGGAGCGTGAGTGGCCAGAGCATGCGCTGCTTCTTTGTCCTCTGTGAGACTGGCTGCAGTCAGAGCCACAAACAGGTGACAGGGAGCGTGAGTGGCCAGAGCATGCGCTGCTTCTTTGTCCTCTGTGAGACTGGCTGCAGTCAGAGCCACAAACAGGTGACAGGGAGCATGAGTGGCCAGAGCATGCACTGCTTCTTTGTCCTCTGTGCGACTGGCTGCAGTCAGAGCCACAAACAGGTGACAGGGAGCGTGAGTGGCCAGAGCATGCGCTGCTTCTTTGTCCTCTGTGCGACTGGCTGCAGTCATAGTGACAAACAGGTGACAGGACAGCTCAATGGAGAGAAACAGAGAACAGGTAAGTAGCAAACATCCTGTCAATACCCACTTTGGATGTTTGGTTGTAATTAGAGCGGACCTGAACTCAGAACTTCCTCTCTGCTTCAAAAGATACATAATAACCTTTAAAAAAAACATTTCTTTGTTACAGCTGATACAAATCCTGCAATAAATCGGCAGTGTCTACTTCCTGCTTTCATGGAAGCAGACATATTGTTAACATCCTGTGCTTTCAAATTAGCTTAGATGTTGTGGCAGTCAGGGGACACAGGAGAGATCAAATTACAACGTCAGATTAGACACAGATGAGGGGGAATTACACAGGCTCTCTAAAAAAATACAAGGTAGATTTTTCTATGTTTTCCTGTGCAAGAGTTCAGCTCCACTTTAAAGTATCTGAATGATATTTATTTATATTTGAAAAATCTATGTATCTCTTTTGAATGTTTAAAGTACATATGGTGGTTTTGCTCTAACATATTGACAGTATACAGGAACAAAGTCTTAAGAAGGCTTATTAGCTGAAAGATTACTTTTTTTCTTTTAAGCCAATAAATGGTATCATCCTCATTCAAAACTCTCTGCTTTCGCTGTGGCTAAAATGGTACAATGCTTTACTGCTACAGGAAAGGAGAAGGATGCCAAACTATACAGACTAGCATAGAGGTAGTAACAGCTCAGGTGACAGTGACAGTTTAGCAATGAAAGTAAAGCAAACAGCAGTTTTATTCCTCTCATAGATGGTAGGAACAGAAAATGAGTCAGAAAAGAGTTAACTGAGACCACTGCTGGCAAGGAAGAAAAAAAACCCTAAAGCCATAAATTTAAGTAGACTAGAGATAAGAAAGTGTAATTAACAGCTGCTGGGGTCAGTGTCAAAACTGTAAAGGAGAAAGTGAAGAAATTAGCAGGGTTCACTGATGTCTTTGAATGCCTGCATTAAAACTCAGCGGAACTTAGTTCTATCTGCTTTGTAATGTAAATCCCTGGTATTTCTCACATCAACTTGTATGATCATGATAAGAGGAATTGATCATCAGATGAGGTGACAGCAGATGTTGATTGAGAGAGAGACTTGCTGGAATTGGGGAACTCTGGAATTCAGCTATTAGTGCAGAGCAGGGCGCAGGCTGGCTGCGCTGCGGGACCAGAAGAGGTGATTAATTTTGACATATGACCTCTTCTCTCTCCAAGTCATGCCGCCCTTCTTATCTTATCTGATTTAATCGCCCTAGGCCGTGGCCTTTGAGGCCTTTCCAGAAATCCGGCCCTGACCATTATATAAGGCTTGATCATAAAGTATTTGTATTACTCTTTGTATGATACATTTCTACTCATAAGGCATACATATGAGTGAGTCATGTGTTATTTTCTGAGTTGTGTCCTTAGATGGGATGCATGTGTTCACACTTTGTTTGCTATGTCACCAAGTTTCTTGGCCTGCAACAATGGCTAATTTCTAAAATATACAAGCCTTATGCTGGGAATACACGTTAAGTTTTTACTTTAGATAGATGGGTTCGATAGATAAATTCCAACCTGTTGGATCTGGTCGATTCTACTTTCGTTTCGATTCTCCTCATTCAAGTGAATGTAATTGATAAGAAAAGATAAGGAATCGAGAGAAAAATCGAGCAGTGAATCGAGAGTAGAATCGAACGAAAGCGAAAACGATGGCAAAAACGAACGCAAAAACGCATCGTGTATTCCCAGCATTAGAGATTGTATTCAGAGGTTCATCTTTTCAGCCTCCTGTGTTGGGCAACTGTTTGTTTTGAAACAAGGACTAGCCTGATTTCATTGTCCAGGCAAGGTGAATAGGATTATCCATTGCAAACATCACATCAGCTGACTGCCTGTTATTCACAGCTACCTCTCCTAAGGGCCCTTTTCCACCAGCGCAGTTTGCGCTGGCTGAATCGCAAAGTCGCAAACCGCTAGCGATTTTACAATCGCTACGGTTTGCTTTTTAACATAGGAATCACGGTAGGTCATTTCCACTACCGCGGTTCGTTTTTTACCGGAACGCGAACGCGCGGCGGAGCGATAATTGCCGCGATTTTGCTATGCAGTGCATAGCATAGCAAAATCGCGGCCGCAAACGTCGGGGAATTGCTGGTAATTGCGATTCAGCAATCGCTAGCGTTCAGCGTGAACGCTAGCGACTGCTAGTGGAAAAGGGCCCTAAGGGACAGAGATTATTCAGCATTACATGGCAATATTACATCGCCATATTAAAATATGTTCTGCATTTCTCAATGATCAATGTACCTATATAACTAGAATCACCATACATTAAAAAGTCTTTATCTTCTGTACCTTAAGGGAAGGAAATATTAGATTTATTTCTATTTGATCAGATACAGTTCAATTTATTGGGAAAACGATATTCCACCATATGGACATCTCGACACAGTGTATGGCCACCTTAACAAATACATGTTTCTTGTTTATAGATTATTATGCTGATGCGTATCTTTTAGGGCCCATCACACTTGCAAATCGCAAAACACTAGCGCTTTTGCTAGCGTTTTGCTCTGGCGATTTTTTGCGTTGAATGCGTAAAAATCGCCATTCACACTTTGCGATTTTTTAGGGAACGCGTTTAGCGCTTCTATAGCACTGAAACACGATTGCTGGGAAATCGCCTGAAAATGGTGCGGCTACACATTTGCTTTTGCCAAATTTGCGTTAATCGCCAAAGTGAGAACGGGCCCATAGGATATGATGGCACTAGTGCTTTAAAAAGCGATATCGCTTGAGCGCTTTGCCAAAATCGCCGTTCAAATTCTGAGTTCAGGTCCACTTTAATATGAATTGTACTGGTGTAAAATTGTGTGTGAATATTTTTGTATTTAAATGAAAAATCCTTTTTGATATAAATAAAGAATCTATGAATAAAATAATAATAAACCAACCAAATAACAGTTATTTGTGCTGCTTCAATAAAGCAGTCAGGGAATCTCTAAAATCAGAGATCCATATCTGATTGTGACTGTATATTTGATGCGTACACTGCAATTTTTTTATATATAATAAATAACATATGTGTTGTAAGAATAAATCCTGATCCGCAGTTGTGTCACTAGTAGGGATGGCCATTGAGATGCAAGTAATTCTGTGGTGATGCAGGTTCATGCAAATGTTGTATGCAAATGTATGCAGCTTGAGAATGGACCAATCAGATTTCACCTTTGCAGGAGTTGATTGGTCCATTTCAAGCTGCATATATTTTCATACAAAAATTGCATAATCCGGCATCAATTCAGATTTATTTGCATCTCACTGACCTTCCTTAGTCTCTGTTACGACATCCAACTGAGCTACTATGCAAACTGGCATTCATGTATCATTGTAATATGTATTTTAGCACATTACAACATGTATACATTTATATGAGCTGCAATTTGTTTTCATAAGTGCAATTGTGTTTTAACTTAGCACATGTAACTATGGTCAGCTCCCATAGCAATTCTACATGATTTTCAAACCTTTGCTCACAAAATCAAAACAGAAGTTTACCTTATTAAAGCAGACGGTATTTAGGATTATTTGGGTTGGAGTGAGCTATCCAACCTGAATAATCGCAAATACCTTCTGTTTTAAAGGATACCCGAAGTGACATGTGACATGATGAGATAGACATGTGTATGTACAGCACCTAGCACACAAATAACTGCTGAGTTCCTTTTTTCTTTCTCTGCCTGAAAGAGTTAAATATCAGGTATGTAAGTGGCTGACTCAGTCCTGACTCAGACAGGAAGTGACTACAGTGTGACCCTCACTGATAAGAAATTCCAACTATAAAACACTTTGTTTCTGTCTTCACCCTCTAAATGTACACTTGGGGCTAGAATATCAGATATAGAAAAGGCAGAAGCGTCTTTCTGCATGACAATAAGGCTATATGCCGAAATTCACATTGGCAATCACAGGCTGGGATGTCGGCTTAATGGCCAGGAGCTTTGTGTTTATAAAATCAGATGCCATCTTGTTATAGCTTAAACTCCCTGGCGGTAATCCCGAGCATATCTCAGGTTAAGAAAAAGATACTGGGAGCGGTAACCCTGAGAGCTAAAAACAAGCCCTAACAGCTTACCTGGGTCCCGCGCTACGATCAGCGCTGCTCAGCAGGACTTCAGGACTCTGCAGGCGGCAACCGGGATCCGCATCTCCAGTCTTCTTCCCGCAGCCCGGCGGCCAATCAGCGGAGGTGTGGTGTGACGTTATCACGTTGAGGACCGGTGCAGAATTTTAAAGTGTGCCTGAACTCTTGCAGCGGACAGAAGGAAAACAGAGAAATGCACCTGGTATGTATAGTGTGTAGCCTGTCTAATCCCCCCTATCTGTGACTAATCACTACTGTATTTTGAAAGGGGACCTGAACTCTTTCACAGGACAGAAGGAAAACAGAGAACACACTCTGTATGTATTTTTCTAATGTATTCTATGTATGTATGTATTCTAATTCCCCATCATTTGTCTCTAGTAATCATTGCTGTAGTTTGAAGGGGACCTGAACTCTTGCACAGGACAGAAGGAAAACATAGACAAATGTAGTTGTGAATAGGGTTAATCGCAGTCGCAGGATATGCAGCATTTTGAGTGTATAGTAGTGCTGTAAAATCTCTTTCAAAATCTATTTTGCAGTGGTTTGGGGGCGAGCGATTGTAAATGTAATTAAAGTTTTTTATGCTTATCGTGTGTCCAGATTTTCGGCTTCCATCTGTAGCTCCGCCCCCTAGCATTAGAGGTCAGAGGCACTTTTCTGATTGGATCTAAAGAACCACCTATGGCCTCTTTCTCTAGGGGGCGGGGCTACGGACTGAAGCCAGACATCCGGACACCAAGTAAATGTAATAAAGTTAATTGAGAGAAGAAAAAAGTTTATTGTTTAGTGCTTCTAATTGCCAGGAAACACAGGTGCAATTGCCCTAGAAATCGTTGCACACAGCCCTGGTGCGATTTTAAAGCCCTGCAAAAATTACTCATAAGTCCCACCCCTTAACCACTTAACAACCAGCCGTCGCCGGCGGCTGGTCGCACCTGTGTTTCCATGGGGGCCGTTTCCTGTCAGTTCACGGAGGGGGGCTCGCAGGCTAAATTTAAACACTCGGGAACGTAATCCCCGGTGTTTACATTATACGGAGCTGCTGTCGTAAAGGAGATCGGCGATCCCGGGCTTCTGATTGGCCGGGGATTGCCGCCATCTGATAGGCTGAAGCCTATCTGAGGTGGTACAGGATGGATCGCCGTCCTGTACTGCCTATTTTCAGAAGGGGAGGGAGGGAAGGAGAGGGAGGGAGGGGGGAATATCGCTGCGGAGGGGGGCTTTGAGGAGTCCCCGCTAGGCAAACTAGCTGGCGGCGATCAGACCCCCCCAACAGGACATCCCCCCTAGTGGGAAAAAAAAGGGGGGAAGTCTGATCGCCCTGCCTGCCACCTGATCTGTGCTGGGGGCTGAAGAGCCCACCCAGCACAGATCACACAAAAATGCACCGGTCCTTAAGCGATTAAAGTGCATTTCATTCCATTTCCACTGGAGCCCATTGGAAAGCCGCTACTGCTCCTGTGCAGGAGTGTGCAAAGAGACACATTTACATCACCGCTCTTCGGGGGGAGCCACCGCTGGATCCCGGAAGGTGAAAGAGGACGGGGGAAGCCTCATTAGGACCCAGGGGCTTTCCTATCCCGAGCTAAGTATCCCCCAGGGGGCTGTTTTTTTTTTTTTTTTGTTTTTTGTTACAGATTCTTTTAAAGGTACAAAAAGCAAAGAATAGTGGTAAACAGCTCATTCTAAAAAAACCCGAATGAATGCAACTGCAAACTGCTGCGCTTTACTAGTAACCTGCCGGGATTTACAATGCCAAACAATCCAGTGGTAAGTCTAGCAGTGAATACAAGTCCGTCTGCACAAAAATAAAACTTAAATAGTGGGGTACTGCCCGCACTTCATAGGGTATTAGTCCCATGGACAGAGGCGCACATGAGTAAGTGCATCACACAGTGCCAGCACCCCTGCAACCACAGAGCTCACCGGATTCTTATATTGCAGGCTGTAATCACTTTACCATGGAGGGGGGTTTTCACATCATGGACCAGAGCAATTTTCACATTTCAACGCTCCTCCCTTTCATTCACCAATAACTTTGGCGCTACTAATCACAATAAAATGATCTATACCTTGTTTTTTTTGCCACAAATTAGCTTTCTTTGGGTGGTACAGAGAATTATTTTATGCTAAATGCATTTTAACAGGATTAGGAATAATAAAAAAAAAACATGAAAAAAAACATTATTTTTCAGTTTTTAACCATTTTACTGTAGTTTTAAAGTAAAACGTTGTACAGTGACTAAAACTCACTCACATTTTATTTGCCCGTTTGGCCCGGTTATTACAACATTTGAAATATGTCTCTAGTGCAATGTATGGACGTGCACAGCTGGGCCAGAGCCTGCGCACTAATGCCTGAGAACGGGTGTGGGGGGGGGGGGGAGCAGTGGACAACAGGACAGCTTCCTGTACATACCTGCTCCCCCGTTTCTCCTACTTCATCCGATTCTGATAGTAATACCTATAAAGTATTGCAAACAGGGCCAGATTTCTGGAAGGGCCACAAAGGCCCGCGCCTTAGGCAGCTGCAGACAAATGGGCACCTGGACATGGAATAGGGGCTGCAACACATGTAAGAGGAGGGTGAATATGGGGAGCAACACATGAAAAGGGGAAACTGACGCTCATATTCATGAAAGAGAGGGGCTGCTGTACATAGATGATATGCATGGCATGGGAGGGACTGCTGTACATAGATGATATACATGGCATGGGAGGGGCCCTGCTGTACATCGATGATATACATGGCATGGAAGGGGCTGCTGTACATAGATGATATACATGGCATGGGAGGGACTGCTGTATATAGATGATATACATGGCATGGGAGGGGCGCTACCAGGGGTCGAGTCCTGCGTGGACGCGGGTGGACGGCGTCCACCTGCTTTTTTCAGAGAGTGGACGCCGTCCACCCTGGCTTGTGTGGAGGGAGCAGCGCAGAGAAGGAGAGCTATGGGGACAGCGGGGAAGGGCGGACGTCTCCCCCCCCCCCTTCCCTCACCTTCGTGCTCCCCTTCCTGCCTCTCCCCTCCGGTGTTTTCAAATGTCGAGCTGGCGGCTAAAGTGGGCGGACTTACTGGAATGTGGTAAGTCTCCGCCCACTTTAGCCACCAGCCCGACATTTGAAAACACCGGAGGGGAGAGGCAGGAAGGGGAGCACAAAGGTGAGGGAAGGGGGGGAGAGACGGCCGCCCTTCCCCGCTGTCCCCATAGCTCTCCTTCTCTGCGCTGCTCCCCTCCTGCTGGGGGCACACCTGGCTACCTGGCGACATATACCCCTGCCTATATATACTGGGGACATGTCCCACTGGCTACATATACTGGGCACATATACCTCTGCCTATATATACTGGGCACATATCCCACTGGCTATATATACTGGGCACATATCCCACTGGCTATATATACTGGGCACATATACCCCTGCCTATATATACTGGGCACATATACCCCTGGCTATATATACTGGGCACATATACACCTGCCTACATATACTGGGGACATATCCCACTGGCTACATATACTGGGCACATATACCCCTGCCTACATATACTGGGGACATTTCCCACTGGCTACATATACTGGGCACATATACCTCTGCCTATATATACTGGGCACATATCCCACTGGCTATATATACTGGTCACATATCCCACTGGCTATATATACTGGGCACATATACCCCTGCCTATATATACTGGGCACATATACCCCTGGCTATATATACTGGGCACATATACCCCTGCCTACATATACTGGGGACATATCCCACTGGCTACATATACTGGGCACATATACCTCTGCCTATATATACTGGGCACATATCCCACTGGCTATATATATACTGGGCACATATACCCCTGCCTATATATACTTGGCACATATACCCCTGGCTATATATACTGGGCACATATACCCCTGCCTACATATACTGGGGACATTTCCCACTGGCTACATATACTGGGCACATATACCTCTGCCTATGTATTCTGGGCACATATACGACTGGCTGTATATACTGGTCACATATCCCACTGGCTATATATACTGGGCACATATACCCCTGCCTACATATACTGGGGACATTTCCCACTGGTTACATATACTGGGCACATATACCTCTGCCTATATATACTGGACACATATCCCACTGGCTATATATACTGGGCACATATACCCCTGCCTATATATACTGGGCATATATACCCCTGGCTATATATACTGGGCACATATACCCCTGCCTACATATACTGGGGACATATCCCACTGGCTACATATACTGGGCACATATACCTCTGCCTATATATACTGGGCACATATCCCACTGGCTATATCTACTGGGCACATATCCCACTGGCTATATATGCTGGGCACATATACCCCTGGCTATATATACTGGGCACATATACCCCTGGCTATATATACTGGGCACATATACCCCTGCCTACATATACTGGGGACATTTCCCACTGGCTACATATACTGGGCACATATACCTCTGCCTATATATACTGGGCACATATCCCACTGGCTATATATGCTGGGCACATATACCCCTGCCTATATATACTGGGCACATATACCCCTGGCTATATATACTGGGCACATATACCCCTGCCTACATATACTGGGGACATTTCCCACTGGCTACATATACTGGGCACATATACCTCTGCCTATGTATACTGGGCACATATCCCACTGGCTGTATATACTGGGCACATATACCCCTGGCTACATATACTGGGCACATATACCCCTGCCTACATATACTGGGGACATATCCCACTGGCTACATATACTGGGCACATATACCTCTGCCTATATATACTGGGCACATATCCCACTGGCTATATATACTGGTCACATATCCCACTGGCTATATATACTGGGCACATATACCCCTGCCTATATATACTGGGCATATATACCCCTGGCTATATATACTGGGCACATATACCCCTGCCTACATATACTGGGGACATTTCCCACTGGCTACATATACTGGGCACATTTACCTCTGCCTATATATACTGGGCACATATCCCACTGGCTATATATACTGGGCACATATCCCACTGGCTATATATACTGGGCACATATACCTCTGCCTATGTATACTGGGCACATATCCCACTGGCTATATATACTGGGCACATATACCTCTGCCTATATATACTGGGCACATATCCCACTGGCTATATATACTGGGCACATATACCCCTGCCTATATATACTGGGCATATATACCCCTGGCTATATATACTGGGCACATATACCCCTGCCTACATATACTGGGGACATTTCCCACTGGCTACATATACTGGGCACATTTACCTCTGCCTATATATACTGGGCACATATCCCACTGGCTATATATACTGGGCACATATCCCACTGGCTATATATACTGGGCACATATACCTCTGCCTATGTATACTGGGCACATATCCCACTGGCTATATATACTGGGCACATATACCTCTGCCTATATATACTGGGCACATATCCCACTGGCTATATATACTGGGCACATATACCCCTGCCTATATATACTGGGCACATATACCCCTGGCTATATATACTGGGCACATATACCCCTGTCTACATATACTGGGGACATTTCCCACTGGCTACATATACTGGGCACATATACCTCTGCGTATGTATACTGGGCACATATCCCACTGGCTATATATACTGGGCACATATACCCCTGGCTATATATACTGGGCACATATACCCCTGCCTACATATACTGGGGACATTTCCCACTGGCTACATATACTAGGCACATATACCTCTGCCTATATATACTGGGCACATATCCCACTGGCTATATATACTGGGCACATATCCCACTGGCTATATATACTGGGCACATATACCCCTGCCTATATATACTGGGCACATATACCCCTGGCTATATATACTGGGCACATATACCCCTGGCTATATATACTGGGCACATATACACCTGCCTATATATACTGGGCACATATACCCCTGGCTATATATACTGGGCACATATACCTCTAGCTACATATACTGGGCACATATACACCTGCCTACATATACTGGGGACATATTCCCCTGGCTATATATACTGGGCACATATACCCCTGGCTATATATACTGGGCACATATACCCCTGGCTACATATACTGGGCACATATACCTCTAGCTACATATACTGGGCACATATACCCCTGGCTATATATACTGGGCACATATACCCCTGGCTACATATACTGGCCACATATACCCCTGGCTACATATACTGGGACATATGCCCCTGGATACATATACTAGGCAACTATACCTCTGGCTACATATACTGGGGACTACTATACTCATGGCTACTTATACTGGGGTTACCTATAAACCTAGCTACCTATGCTGGGGGTACCTATTTTGGGGGAACTGCTGTCAGATTATCTGCATTTTTGTGGAACCGCTGTTATGTATTTTGGGGAACTGCTGCCAGATTGTGTATGTTTGGGGGACCACTACTGCCAGATTATATGTCTTTTGGGTGTTACGTGTATTTTGGGTGATCCGCTGCCAGGTTTCGCGTATTTTGGGGAACTGCTTCCAAATTATGTGTATGTTGGGGGAAATGCTGCTGCCACATTGTCTATTTTGGGGGAACCACTGCCATATTATCTGTATTTTGGAGGAACTTCTACCAGATTATGTGTCTTGTTGGTGAAATGCTGTCAGATTACATCTATTTTTGGGTGATACACTACGGCAGAGCTCAAACTTCCTCGGCAGACCTTTTACATCACTGCTAAGGTCATGTATATTTGGCCCCACCCATGACCACGCCCACATTATGCTTGACCATGCCCACGGTATGCTTGACCACACCCATTTTTGGCGCGGCGCAGGGATTTTCCAAGTGAGTCCACTCACTTCTTTTCCCAGGACTAGACCCCTGGGCGCTACTGTATATAGATGATATACATGGCATGGGAGGGGCGCTACTGTATATAGATGATATACATGGCATGGAAGGGGCTGCTGTACATGGATGATATACATGGCATGGAAGGGGCTGCTGTACATAGATGATATACATGGCAGGGGAGGGGCGCTGCTGTACATAGATAATAAACATGGCATGGGAGGGCCGCTACTGTATATAGATGATATACATGGCATGGGAGGGAAGCTGCTGTATATAGATGATATACATGGCATGGGAGGGGCTGCTGTACATGGATGATATACATGGCATGGGACGGGAGGGACTGCTGTATATAGATGATATACATGGCATGGCAGGGGCTGCTGTACATAGATGATATACATGGCATGGGAGGGGCTGCTGTACATAGATGATATACATGGCATGGGAGGGACTGCTGTACAAGAAAGGGGAACCACAACATACTTGGGGGGGCAAAAAAAGAAACTATAAATCCAGCCTTGGTTGCAAAATCTGACTAAAGTTGCATTTATTTTCATCACGACAGCAGTAAATCGGAAAATTGTTTACTTACTTTCCGTAATTTTCCTTTCCTGGATCAAACGATGGCGGCATACCTATGGGTATAGGCTCCGCCCCCGAACCCTGATAGGACAGCTCACTAATAAAACCTTTGAACCCACCCCCTCAAGCCATTCTGGTGAAAATCAGTCCTCGAATGGACAAGAGGGAGGGATTCGTATGCCGCCATCGTTTGATCCAGGAAAGGAAAATTACGGAAGGTAAGTAAACAATTTTCCGATTTCCTGGACCAAACATGGCGGCATACCTATGGGATATAACAAATCACACAAGAGGGAGGGACTAAAGCAAAATACAAAATTTATTTATACTGCAAGCACTGCTTTCCCAAAGTCAACCGTAGTTAGAGAAGCAGGATCAACATGATAATGATGCATGAAAGTATGTACAGATGACCAACTGGCCGCTTTACAAATTGATTCAACCGATACTTTCGAAAAACACGCCCAGGAGGCAGACATACCCCTGGTCGAATGAGCATGCACTTCATTCGGTACTGGCAAACCCTTTAAGGCATAACATTTTTTAATGATCTTAACCAACCAGGAGGAAATAGTTCTTGCTGACACCTCTCTACCTTTCCTAGGCCCCTGGTAATTTATAAATAGGTGATCTGAATTCCTGAAAGATGCAGAGGCATCCAGGAAGGCTCTAATAGATTGGCCTACGTCCAAAGGGTGACATATCCCTTCTGAAATGAAATTGGGCAAAACCAACTCTTGATTGACATGAAAAGACGATGACACTTTGGGGATAAACTGCAGTACAGGCCTAATGACCACTCTGTCTGGGAAAAACTCTAATAAGTTGCTTGAACAGCCCAAGGCTTGTAGATCCGAGACCCTCTTTCCAGAAGCTATTGCCGTCAGGAAGACTGTTTTTAATAACAGATTTTCCAAAGAGACATTTTCCAATGGATAGAATGGAGGTGATGAGAGAGCCTCTAGCACTAAAGACAGGTCCCATTTGGGGAAGAACGGTTTCCTTGGAGGTCTCATCTTGAATACCGCTTGAATGAACTGTATCACTAAAGAATGTGTTGCCCAACGATTTCCCGTTAGCGCTGACAGTGCTGACACCTGGACTTTTATCACTGATACACTTAGCCCCTTTTCCACTCCTGATTGCAGAAAGTCTAGTATGTGCTGCACCTCTGGAGTTAAGACGCTAAACCCTTTTTCAAAGGCGAAAGCTGTAAACTTTTCCCAGATCCTATAATAGGTCGAGTTGGTAGAAGTCTTTCTTGCCTTCAGAAGTGTGTCCACCACTCCGATAGAGCAGCCTAGGCCTAAATACCTCTTCCTTTCAGCTTCCATGCCGTTAAACTCAGCTTGTCTACCCCTGGGTGGAGTAGATTCCCCTGTGACAAGAGGTTGTGAGATGATGGTAGTGTCATCGGCTCCTCCACACTCATCAGTAGTGCCAGGGCAAACCATGGTCTCCTCGGCCAGTATGGCAGAATAGCGATGATCATGCAAGACTCCTTGTAAAGTCTTTGGAGGAATCTGGGAATTAGAGGGAAGGGTGGAAATGCATAACCCAGGGTGAAGTTCCACCTCTGCACCAGACAATCTATCCCTGCCGCCGCTGCATGATGCCAGCGTGAGAAGAACCGCTCCACTTTCCTGTTCTGAAATGATGCCCAAAGGTCTATTTGAGGTTCTCCCCATTTCCTGGTTATTTGGAGGAACACCTTCATGTCCAGTGACCATTCGTGGGGATCCATGAAACGTCTGCTCAGGCGATCTGCTAAGACATTCTTCTCCCCTGGAAGATAAGATGCGGACAGGTTGGCAATATTTTTCTGTGCCCATAGCATCAGACGTTCCGTTTCCCTCAGCAGGGAAAAGCTTCTTGTTCCTCCTTGTCTCCTGATGTGTGCTACTGCCGTTATATTGTCTATTTGCAATAACACCGATTTCCCGTAGATCAGGTGCCGAAAGGCTTTTAGAGCTAGGAAAGCCGCTCTGAGTTCCAGGAGATTCGAGGGCACACCTATTTGTCTTGAATCCCATCTGTTCTGACACTGGAATTCTCCACAATGGGCTCCGTAACCGTCCAAACTTGCATCTGTCGTGACTATTATTGGAACTTCCGGCTGTATCTGAAGACTGTTTATCAGATTCACTCTCTTGGTCCACCACAGAAGTGATCTCCTTACTTCCGCTGACAACCTGAATTGCTGGAGAAGAGACGTCTTGTTCCACTTTTTCAGGAAGAAGTACTGGAACTCCCTCAAGTGCCAATGAGCCCACTTTACCATTGGGATCGTGGAGGATAGTGTTCCCAACAAACTCAAGCACTCTCTTGCCGACAAGTGGGATGCTGACAATGCTCTGAATACCTTCTGCTGAATTAATGCCTGCTTCTGATCTGGTAGACACACTTGGTTCCTGAGGGTTAGGAATCTCGCCCCCAGAAATATCATGTCCTGAGAGGGTATCAGCTGACTTTTCCTGAAGTTGATTATCCATCCTAGGGACTGTAGGAATTCCAGCAGCCGCTTCTGATGTAGGACCAATTTCTCCTTGCTCTGGTGTAACAACAGAATATCGTCCAGATAGTGATATACTTGTAAGCCCTGGATTCTCATCCATGCTATTGCGGGTAGGAGGATCTTTGTAAATGTCCTTGGAGCTGTTGACAGCCCGAAAGGTAGACATCTGAACTGGTAATGTTCTCCTTCTACACAGAACCTGAGGAACCTCTGGTAATCTTCTCTTTTTGGTATGTGCAGGTAGACATCTGAAAGATCTATAGTGGACATCCAGTCGCCTATGGCCACCATCGGTATAATGGACTGGAGAGATTCCATCTTGAAGTGCCTGGTCTTTATATAGTTGTTCAGAAACTTTAAGTCTAGGACTGGTCTCCATCCTCCTGATGCCTTTGGAACCAGAAAAAGAGGTGAGTAAATTCCAGCGAAGCGTTCCCGGGATGGGACTGGAATAATCGCCTGCTCCTTCCTCAGGGATTGAACGTA
The DNA here is from genome assembly GCF_040937935.1 of Hyperolius riggenbachi. Lineage (NCBI taxonomy): Eukaryota > Metazoa > Chordata > Amphibia > Anura > Hyperoliidae > Hyperolius > Hyperolius riggenbachi. Next base: position 21,997,855 of record NC_090652.1, on the reverse strand, counting down.
TTCCCTTAGAGAAGATGACTTGTTTCTTCCTGGAGGCATTTTTGTGGACACAAACTTGTTCTGTGGAGGCCTTCTGTTGAATTTCCAGCAGTGTCCTCTCCTTAGTGTCCTTATTACCCAAGGATCTTTGATACTTTCCACCCAAGACCTCCAGAAGAGCTGAAGCCTGGCCCCTACTGGATGACCCTGAGTGGGCGTCCCATCAAAACCGCTTCTGGCCTTGCTGGGAATCAGAGGAGATCTTAGACTTGTTTCCCTTCAGGAAGGAAGACTGGGTACCCTTCCAATTTCTTCCAAATTGCCTTCCTGGCCTGTATGATTTTGATTGTTGGTATCTATTAGAGAAGCTTCTCCTAGAAGCCGGCTGTCTAGGTCTTTGTCTCTTATCCTGAGGGATCAGGCCCGACTTTCCCCCTGTCACTTTGGCAATCGCCGAGTCCATCTGAGGCCCAAAGAGATGAGTTCCGTCAAATGGAATCTTGCACCAATTTGACTTAGAAGCTTGATCGGCTGCCCATGGCTTTAACCATAAAGCCCTCTTAGTCGTGATGTTCCATAACATTGCTCTTGCCGATGCTCTAATCACATCAATGGCAGCCTCACCCATAAAATCTCCAGATAACTTCAACTCATCTAGGGCCTTTATTATCTCCTGTTTGTCTGTGCCGTTGTTCAGAGCCGTCTCGATGTTTTCTACCCACACTTTCGTGGCTTTTGCTAGTGATGTTAGAGCCACCGCCGGCCTACAGGCTGCACCTGCCGCCAGGAAGGCCTTCTTGATGTCTACATCCATCTTTCTTTCAAGTGGATCCTTGAAGGCTATGGCGTTCTCCAATGGCAGAGTCACATGCTTCGCCAGACGTGCGACTGATGCATCCACGATGGGGGCTGACTCAAACAACTTCAAGTCTTCCTGTCCCAACGGATATAGCTTTGCGAATCTATTGTTTAAGGAAGGTTTCTGCTCCACTTTGTTCCATTCATTCAAAACCACATCCTTTATGACCTTCATTAAAGGAAAAACTTGCGGTTTCTGATCTAAGTGTGGATAATATTTATCCGGTTCTTGTGACGCATCATCTTCCTCCCGCCAATCTATTGCCGACTTTATTGCTGTAAGAAATGCTGGAACAAGAGAAAAATCGAAACCAACAGGAGGTGCATCTGTCTGGGGAGCTACATCTGTTACCAGACCCTGAACAGCTGCAGAGGAGCCTGGAAGCTGGGAGGCCATATTTTGAAAGGTTTCCTGGACCGCCTGCTGAATATAGGCTAGTACTTGCTGGTTATCAGACTCCTTTTCTCGCCCTAATTCCAGAAAACAAGCCTCACAGACTTTCTTATCTGGTAATGCTGGCTTTGTACATGACCAACATTCCGCTTGCCCAGGCCTCTGAAACGGAGGAACTCCGTCTGACTCAGGAGAAATAGTCCATAGTCTGCGCGGCCCTCTTGGGGACCTGTAACCATAATAGTCCCTTTGAGGATCATGTCTGTAAGCATAATAGGAAGGGGAACGTCTCCTCCTATCCTGTCTGTGAACAGATCTGGACCTGGACCTTCTGGATTGACGCCTGGGAGATGTTCTCCTTGCATCCCCATAACGTCTCCTGGGACTTCTGCTACGGGACCGGCTCCTATGATGATAGTCCCTTGAGGATCCCCTTCTAGATGCAGACTTGTCTCTCCTTTCATATGAGTCTCTCTTTTTTGAAGTAGACTTATGCTCTCTTTCTTTGGATCTTGGGCGGGCATTCGACTTGATAGAAGAGGACCGCTGCTCCTGTTCTCTCTGAGCGCTTCCTCCTTCCCCTGGACTATGGAGACATAAGAATAAGATATGTTCCACTCAGAAACTATCCGTTCCATTTAGGACGGAAAAATAAGGCACTCTTTTAAACCAGGGGAACCCTGTGCAGGGGAAATAAATACACCCTAGGTGAGGAGAACAGAGAAAGCTGCATTTAGCAGCTTGTTACCTGTCCACAACCACCTCCTCCTCCATCTCCACTACTTGCCCAGTAGCTTCCATCTCTGTTTAAGAGAGATAAGCATAGGCTATAACTTTAAGCACACCACATATCAGTATGACAATGCCCTTTACAGATTGATTCAATCATCTGGCTATCGCCTCATACCTGGTCCAGAAGCAGATCTTTCCTGTCAATGCTCCACGTGGCCCGGATCCCGTCCAGTGACCGTTGCCTGGCCGCAAACAAGTGGTCCCAGCGCAAAGAAACGCTACCCACCGCTGCAGATGCCGGCAAACACAGCCATCCATGCTCCTTTTAATTTCCGGGTGACGTCATGACGCTGTACGCGTACCCCCCGGCCAATCAGCGCTGTCGCCCAAGTTCTCGCGATACGCGAGACCTCCTCTTCCTCTCTATCTTCATGCGCCTGGTCAATAGAGACAGCGGCGCAATGGCGGCAGCGGCGGCGTGGACCTGGGAGAAAGTCTCCAGCTATGTGGGGAGAGAGGGTGCTCCTATGTCCTATTTAAGGACTTCGAGCAGCACAATACTGGAGAGGCGGAACCCGCACGGCACCCCTGCACAGGTAATATTAACAAAGTACCTAAATGGAAAAGGAAAAAAACGTAAATAATAAAAGAAAAAAAAATATAGTGAACATGTCCGTTCGAGGACAGAAAAAAAGAATGGCTTGAGGGGGTGGGTTCAAAGGTTTTATTAGTGAGCTGTTCTATCAGGGTTCGGGGGCGGAGCCTATACCCATAGGTATGCCGCCATGTTTGGTCCAGGAAATCCTGACATGACAGCCGTGGATGAGACGAGGAAGTGCAGCCAATAGCTCTGCTGGAAGAAGCAGCACATGGCAAAGCAATCAGCCCTCAGCCACAGCCACAGCTACAGCTGCTGATCACACAGACATCTCCAGAAGTCTCGCGAGACTGTCACAGGGCAATAGGAAGAAAAAAACATCCTCCCCACAATCCCCTGCGCCACCGCCAGAGGGGGTAGGTTGGGGGAAAGTTAGGGGGACCTATTTGTAGCACTTTTTAAAACGTACACCTAATAATTTAGGACACATTTTATTGTAGTTTTACATTTTATTTGATTCTTTTGGGGACGTTTTTTTTTGTCAGTTTCAGCCCACTTACTGCCAGTGAGTCAGGTACTGATGTCCCCTCTATGCACAATATTCATGTTATTGTGTTTATAGTTTATTGTGCTCTGTAATATAAATACACAGCAATCTAATCATAACATACAGGGTATAGCACGTGATGCTGCTGCTAGCAATCTCTGGCACTAGAGCACGAGCTGCACACCTCAGCAGCGGCGGCCATTTTGCTGAAGCCCAGCATTCCCAGCCATAGAGAGGAGGCCACACCCCCAGCTTACTCTTGCTCTGGACAATGTGTATCCCCCCAGCCATGTGAGAAGCCCCCCTGCAGCCAGGTGTGTGAATGCTGAGTGGGAAGAGGAGGAGAGGAATGAGCTGTGTGTTTGGGGGACCCTCACATGGTGTAGAGACCCCCTTTGTGAATCAGCTGTTCCTCCAGACTTTGCAGCAGCTCTGCCTGTGTCCCCTCTCTGCTGGAGGTGCTGCCTGTGTCTGCTGCCAGCTGCCATCATCACCCTAGTAAGTGTGACATTTATATTACTTTGTTTGTGTGTGCATGCGCTCCTGTGCTCACTGTTTGTGTAATTGTGTGTGTGTATATGCGCGCCTGTGCTCACTGTTTGCGTGTGTATGTATATAGTGTGTGTACAGTGTAATATTGTGCAATTCAATACTATTATTTATTGTATTTATAAAGCACCAACATATTACGCAGCGCTGCACAATAGATAAAAGGGTTAACATACAAGGGAGGATGTACAAGTAGCTCACAACAAAACAAGATCATGCAAAATGTCTTTGATAACAGTAGCTCAATGTCATTGGTCTGTACTGAAGCATCATCTTTTGTACTTGATTGGTCCAATATCAAGCTGCATATCATTTGCAGCAACATTAGCATCAGCTCAGAAACTGGGTGGGGGGTGATTAATGTTCGATTAAAAGTGCGGTTAAACGGTCGGTAATTGGTTGGTAATATGTATGGAAATAAAGCTTTTTTGATCACTGTAGGGCAGCCCATATGCTTGTCACACATTACACAGAGACGTCCCAGGATAGCCTGTCACATTTAAAGTGGGACTTCAACTCTTGCGCAGGACAGAGGGAAAACATATAGAAATGTACCCTGTATGTATTTAGAGAGTTTAGCCTGTCTAATTCCCCCTCATCTGTGAATAATCACAACTGTAATTTGAACTCTCAGCTGTGCCAGCTGGCTGCCTCTGCAGAGCAGCTAATTTGTAAACACAGGATGTTCATCCTATTTCTGCTTCCATTAAAGCAGGAAGTACACACACAGGAGCTTTATTGCAGGGTTTGTATCAGCTGTAACAAATACATGTTTTTGTTTAAAGGTTATTATGCTGCCCTCTATAGGTGATAAATAAAATCCTTATTTATCGCCACTTATCCGCACATTTATTCAATTAAGAATTTCAAAGTGGAGGGGATTAAGTCACTTTTTACCGCACATTTACTGCATGCGGAAAATTAAGGAGATAAACCTTGGAGAATTACACAATGGTGATCTTCTGGATGATAATTTGCACATACTATTTTACCGCATGCGGTAAGACATTGTGAATAGAGCCCATTATGACATCAGCAGCAGTTACACCTTACTTCTGTATATATTACTGACCCAACAATAAACAAAGGTTTATAATGACATTGTGGAGCCGCCCCCTTTAGCGATTGGCTAATGCAGCTGAATAGCAGTGTTGGTAACCACACAGGTGTCAGGCAGTGCAGTTACTATAGGAAACTGCTGCATGTAACGGATAGTGAGCAGCTGTCCTCAGCTCAGACGTACATACAGTGAGGGGAAAAAGTATTTGATCCCCTGCTGATTTTGCTATGTTGCCCCCTGAGCATGAAATGACCAGTTTTTAATTGTAATGGTGAGTTTATTGTTGCTGGAGAGACAGAATACCAACTAAAGATTCCTCAAAATCCAGCACCCTGAAGTCAGAGTTTGATGTGCATTGTAATGAGTGAATCTACTTTCCATCCTTATATAGTCCTACAGGCCAGATAATCCTCAGTCTATTCTCTCCCCTGTGTAGGTCACATGTCCATATCAATGCGGATGGATGAGGACCAGAGTCACATGACTGAGAGGATAGTAATACTCAGCCTGGAGATCATCTGCCTGCTGACTGGAGAGGTGAGGAGGATTCTGGGGAAGCAGACTGGAGAAGTGAGGAGGATTCTGGGAGGGCTGACTGGAGAGGTGAGGAGGATTCTGGAAGGGGTTGACTGGAGAGGTAAGGAGGATTCTGGGAGAGCTGAATGGAGAGGTAAAGAGGATTATGGGAGGGCAGACTGGAGAGGTGAGGAGGATTCTGGGAGAGCTGATTAGAGAGGAGTATTCTGGGAGGACTGACTGGAGAGGTGAGGAGTATTCTTGGAGGGATAACCGGAGAGGTGAGGAGGATTCTGGGAAAGTTGACTGGAGAGGTGAGGAGAATTCAGAGAGGGCTGACTGGAGAGGTGAGGAGGATTCTGGGAGGGCTGACTGGAGAGGTGAGGAGGATTCTGGGAGGGCTAACTGGAGAGTTGAGGAGGATTCTGGGAGGACTGACTGGAGAGGTGAGGAGGATTCTGGGAGGGCTGACTGGAGAGGTGAGGAGGATTCTGGGAGGACTGACTGGAGAGGTGAGGAGGATTCTGTGAGAGCTGACTGGAGAGGTGAGGAGGATTTTGGGAGAGCTGACTGGAGAGGTGAGGAGGATTCTGGGAGAGCTGACTGGAGAGGTGAGGAGGATTCTGGGAGGGCTGACTGGAGAGGTGTGGAGGATTCTGGGAGGGCTGATTGGAGAGGTGAGGAGGATTCTGGGAGGGCTGACTGGAGAGGTGAGGAGGATTCTGGGAGAACTGACTGGAGAGGTGAGAAGGATTCTGGGAGAGCTGACTGGAGAGGTGAGGAGGATTCTGGGAGGTCTGACTGGAGAGGTGAGGAGGATTCTGGGATGGCTGACTGGAGGGGTGAGGAGGGCAACTGAAGTGATATGGAGGCTGCCATAATTATTACCTTTTATTTCCTTAAACAATACCAGTTGTCTGGCTATCCTGCTGATCCTCTGCCTCTAAAACTTTTAGCCATAGACCCTGAACAAACATGCAGCAGATCAGATGTTTCTGACATTATTGTCAGATCTGATAAGATTAGTTGCATGCTTGTTTCTGGTGTTATGCTGGGCATACACGGACCGTTTCTGCGGCTCGATTAGCCGCCGAATCGACTCCCGCCGCGTCCCCGCGCGCGCCTGGATCGGTTCCCGCTCCTCCCCGCGGGCGTTTTCTGCTATTGTCCGCCCGCGAGTATCGATCCCGCGGGCAATCGGACCTGTCGGAAATTATCAATCGAGCCATCAGTGGCTCGATTGGTAAGAAAAATCTATCCGTGTATGCCCAGCATTAATCAGACACTACTGCAGACAAATAGATCAGCAGGACTGTCGGACAACTGGTATTGTTTAAAAGGAAATAAATATGGCAGCCTCCATATAACTCTCACTTTAGTAGCCCTTTAAAGCAGTCATGTTTAGTACTTTATAGCTTATTGAAGTAAAATAAAATTTATAACAAAATGACCGCCTAAAATCCATTTTGACACACTCCTTTTGCTTTATACATTTCTATACATTTACTCTTTTTTTTCACATTTTCATGGGTTTTGGGATGTGCTGATGGGAATGATTTGTGCTGTCTTATAAATAAGAGATGGCAACATGTTAATCTCATAAATGTAACCTTGCCAAGTTAATCCCATAAGGCCTCTTTCACAACAGGATGTTGTGTTTTGATGCAACGTTAACGCAATGCCCCCACAAAAGTCGCAGCGCAACTTAATGCCCCGTTACCGTCGCATACAGTAGAGCATACAGGCAATGATAAGTATGCTTCCAAGTCCCTACTGAGCATGTGCAAACAGTCTAACACAGCTAATAACGTGTATAACGCACTGCAGGCAGTACTTTCACTTAACGTGCAGCGTTAGTCACCAACGCAACGTGTGCACTGTGAACAGGGCAGTGATTTTTCATTGCAGTGAGTTATTCTGCGTTAAATGTTGTTGTTGTTTTTTTTCATATAATTTATTTTTTTTCCAATGAAGAAGAAAAATTACAATCCACTCACTTGTTACACATTTAGGCTTCTTGCACACTGCACGCGATTCCGATTCAGATTCCGCTTTTTAATCAGTTTTTACATCCGATTCTGATTTGCAGTTTGCTCCTTGCACACTGCAAATCGGAATCTGAATCGGATGTAAAAACTGATTAAAAAGCGGAATCTGAATCGGAATCGTGTGCAGTGTGCAAGAGGCCTTACGTTCATTTTTACAGAAAAGAAAAAAGAATAAAACAAAAACCTAATCCCTATTCCCATCCTCCTCCCGTGTCCACAGACATATTCCTTATCACGTCAATATCTCATTATAAACAATTTCATTATATCTATTCCCTTCTCTCCCATAATCCTCCTTACACCCCTCCAAGAGCTCCTCCTCCTACATCTCCATCATATCCCCATATTCCTTTGTGCCCTGAAATTCACTCCATTTCTCCCACTTATCATTAAACCCTTCTAACTTATCTTGCTGTAATGCAATTTGATTCTCCACCCCCTTCACCATATTTACTCTACCGACCCAATCTTTAAGGGAAGGAGAACTCTGGTATCTCCAGTTAACCGGAATCAAACTCTAAAGGCCCGTACACACGCCGTACTAAAGGCAACGACGGGTCTGTCGTCGCCTCCCGCTGGGCGGGCGTTCCAGCAACAGTTTGGCGTGTGTACAGTCTGTCTGCAGACTGATAAGGCTGTTTCTGAGCGATTCCGCTGATAAGAAATTACCCTTTTTCTCTTTCCTGCTCTCAGAAGCCATTTTCTGGAATTTCTTATCAGTGAGGGTCACACTGTAGTCACTTCCTGTCTGAGTCAGGACTGAGTCAGCCACTTACATACCTGATATTTAACTCTTTCAGGCAGAGAAAGAAAAAAAGAAACACAGCATAGTTATTAGTGTGATAGGCACTGTACATACACATGTCTATCTCATCATGTCATATATCACTTCGGGTATCCTTTAACCACTTAAAGCGGATCCGAGATGAAAAACTAACTGTAACAAGTAACTTGTCTATATATCTTATCTAAAGTTTACAAACACAGAACATTTATATCGCGCTTTTCTCCTGGCGGACTCAAAGCACCAAGTTTAGATGGTTTACACAGCAAATCTAGCTGAAAACAGCTTTAATAGAATATGATTATGTCTTCCAGTTATACAATGACAGCAGCAATGTTGGTTGTAAACATTACACAGAGGCAGGCTTATCTGTATCTTGAGCAAAACAACATAATCCCCCTCCTCCCTCCTCCCCTCTGCCTCTGAAATCAATAGCTAGTAACACCTCCCCCTCCTCCTGCCCAGACTGAGCTCCCATGAGCCCTTGCTACTGCCAAGGCTCTCTGAAAACCTGTGTGCGTGGCTTATTTAGTTTATAGGGCATTAGAGTATTAAAACAAAAAAGTATTTGACTTGAGGAATGCCCAATAAACAATAGGAAAGGAACACAATTATGCAATGAGTAAAAGTTCACCTCGGATCCACTTTAAGCCCACAGGGTTGAGATTTTTTTGCATCTGAGCAACTTTCACCTCCCATTCATTTGCCAATAACTTTATCACTACTCATCACAATGAATTGATCTATATCTTGTTTTTTCCGCCACCAATTAGGCTTTCTTTGGGTGATACATTTTGCTGAGAATTAATTTATTTGAAATCCATTTTAACAGGAATATTAAGAAAGAAATGGAAAAAAATCATTATTTCTCAGCTTTTGGCCATTATAGTTTGAAATTAATACACGCTACCAGAATTAAAACCCATGTACTTTATTTGCCCATTTGTCCCGCTTATTACACCATTTAAATTATGTCCCTATCACAATGTATGGTGCCGATATTTTATTTGGAAACAAAGGTGCATTTTTTCAATTTACGTCCACAACTATTTAAAAGCCCATAATTTAATAAATTATATTGATATACTCCTTTGACATGCATATTTAAAAAGTTCAGACCCTTAGGTAACTATTTATGGTTTTTTTTAATTATTATTATTGTAATTTTTTTTTTATTTGGGTATTTTTTAATGTGGGAGGTAAACAGCTAATTTTAAATGTAAAAAAAGTATTCATTTAATAGAAAGTGGTTGTGGGTGTAGTTTTACTATTTGGCCACAAGATGGCCACAGTCAAAAAGTCCTTGGAGCGATCGATCTCGCTCCCAGGAAGCCAATCGCTCCCAGGAACAAGAATGAAGACCAGGAACTTTTTGAACTCAGAAAAACCACAGCGTCTAAAGAGACGCTGTCGGCTTTTCTCCGGGGGCTTCGATCGGTGAAAGGGATCTATAATCCCTTTTATTGATCGCTGGGCTAACGGTCGGCGGCGGGAACACGCACGGGAGCCCCCATGGGAGCGCGCGCGGCCCGTGGGAGTGCACGTAGCCTAACTGGATGGGAATTTTGGTCCAGTTAGGCTTAAGTGGTTAAGAACAGTGGACAAATGATTGTCCGATAATAATATGGGTCAGTGCTTTTGCAAGAGAAACCTAAGGTCTGACCACTGATTGTTAAAATTGGAAATAAAGCGTATCCCTTTTTTCAGATTGATTGGTCTTGGAATGTAACATTTCCATTCTATCAGAGTTCTCGGCCCTTTGAAACGCCCGGGATATTACCTTTTTTGGATAGCCTCGTTCGCCAAGACGACTTGTTAGGTCACCAGACTGTTGAAGAAAATCCTCAAAGTCAAAACAGTTTCTCCTTCAATGCAAAAACTGGCCAATCGGCAAATTATGCTTCTGGTCCTCTTTATGAAAACTCTGTAAGTGTAGGAGACTGTTTGTTGCAGTCGGTTTTCGATAGAGATTCGAATGTATGCAATTGTCAGAACCCATAGTAAGTTGAAGGTCAAGGCTCTCAACCTGTGAATCTGAGATGTCAGAGTTTAGATGGATGTTCAACAAATTCTTGTTCAATTCATCTATAAAATCCTGACATAATTATTTTGGTCCATCCCTGTAACGATTGGTGTAACACAGAGAGGATCTGATTACTGGTGATCTGCAGTATCACCGAGAATGCAGATATATACCCGATTATTGATGATCTGCAGTATCACCGATAATCAGATATATCTCTAACCTCTGGACACCTGAGTGATGAGAGTGTTTTGGTGCAACAGAAATACTTTGAGGATCGCACCTGAATGTCAGGTGCTAAAGCAATAAGGAGTATTGCAGCAAGTTCCTTCCGTTGGTCTGAACTCCCCGCAGGGAGGAGTCAGGCCGGGTGTAGGAAGGACAAAACGTGAGTGACACCAATGAGGGACTGTGAACTATCTCTCAACAGGAGAGATAGTTCTCGAGGTCGGGCAGGCCAGGTCGTTAACACACGGACAGATAAAGTACAGAGACAGAAGACGGGTAGAGAATCCAGAGACTAGCCAAGTTCAGCAACAGAGTAACAGAATGACAAAGTACAAAATCAGAGATCAGAGGAATGGTCAGGGAAGCAGAAGGTCATAACAAATAAACAACAATTCCTAGACTAAGGTGTGAGTTCCGTGGTCATCAACACCTTGGAAACTGGTCTAGATAATAACACAGATGATAACAGAATTTCCTAGACTAAGGTGTGAGCTCCGTGGTCATCAACACCTTGGAAACTGGTCTAGACAATAACACAGATTATAACAGAATTTCCTAGACTAAGGTGTGAGTTCCGTGGTCATCAACACCTTGGAAACTGGTCTAAAGTAACACAGATACTGACAAGGCCTGAGTGCTACCACGTAGTGATCGCAACGCCAGACACCAGAGGAATGACCAGCACCCAGTTTATATACACCAGCGCTCTCCAGCGCCTCCCCTAAGTGCTGGACCAATGAAAACTGAAAGAATTGTCAGCTGACCGGCCTGGTCAGCTGACACCCCTCTGACTGCTATAAATGCTCTGCTTCTCCGCGTGCGCACGCGTCATTCTGAACCTGTGTGGACTATCAGTCCCAGCCACACCAGACCTGTGTTGTACTGCCTCTGCTGTTTTGAATGCGGAATCCGCCGCACCGCTGTCTGAGCGTGCGGCGTTTTCTCCGCGTTCAGCAGTACAGACAGGAGTAGGCCTATGCGTGCAAACCGCCGCGTCGGACGCGGAATCCGCCGCCCTGTTCTCTGGGCATGCGGCGGTTTCTCCGCGTTTCGTCAGGCCAGTAAATGCAGGTTCCTGCGCGCAAGCCGTCATGTTGAACGCGGAATCAGCCGCCTTACTCTGAGTACTTGCGGCGGCTTTTCTGCGTTTTCTCACAGTACCCCCACCCCCCCCCCCCCTGAGGAGTGGACTCCGGACAACTCCTACCCGGTTTCTCAGGATACACACACATGGACTGCTGGTTTAAGCAGGGACACATGAAAAGATCTTACACCACGCATGCTGGCAGGAAGATCGATGGCATAAGTAACATTGTTGATCTTCCTGGTCACAGGAAAAGGGCCCACAAACCTGGGACCTAACTTGGGCGAGGGTTGTTTCAGGGTTAAATGACGTGTGGAGACCCAGACCAGGTCTCCTGGTCGGAACTTCCACTCCAAGGACCGTCTTTTGTCAGCTTGACCTTTCTGACTTTGAAAAGCCTTCCCCAAATTACTTTTTACGATACCCCAAATGGTTTTAAATTATTTTTGCCAAGCCTCCAGAGCTGGAAACTGAGTGGAAGATACTGGTAATGGGGAGAACTTAGGCAACTTTCCGGTTACCACCTGAAATGGAGAAAATCCAGAGGAAGAGCTTTTCAAATTATTGTGCGCAAATTCTGCATATGGCAAGAACTTGACCCAATCATTTTGCGCATCCGCAACATAACACCTTAAAAACTGTTCCAGCGACTGATTAACCCTCTCCGTCTGACCATTAGTCTGTGGGTGGTAGCCCGACGAAAATGACAGTTCCATGCCCATTTGATGACAAAATGCCCTCCAAAATCTGGAAACAAATTGGACTCCCCGATCTGACACTATGTTTTCCGGAATGCCATGCAGTCGGAAAACGTGGATGATGAAAAGGTCGGCCAACTCCTGGGCCGAGGGGAGTCCTTTCAAGGGCACAAAATGGGCCATTTTACTGAAACGGTCGACTACCACCCAAATGACCGACATGCCTTCTGACCTCGGAAGTTCACCCACAAAATCCATGGACAAATGGGTCCACGGTTCACTCGGGGTGGGCAAAGGCTGCAACGTTCCCACAGGTGCCAGACGGGAGGGTTTGCTTTTAGCACACACTGCACATTCTCTAACATACTCCTTGCAGTCTGTTGCCAGAGAAGGCCACCAAGCACACCTAGCAACCAAGTCTTGTGTTCTGGAAGCCCCCGGATGCCCAGCATTCTTGTGCGAGTGGAACAATTGCAAAATCTGGAGGCGAAATGGCAGTGGTATAAACATAACCCCTTCAGGCTTCCCCTCAGGGACATCCTGCTGGAATGGACTTAAAATCTCCGTCCAGTCTTTCCAGGTTTCAGTGACTCCCAGCACGACTCTCTGTGGGACAATGGTCTCTGGGTCTGAGGGCTGTGCTGTCTCCGGCTCAAAACATCTGGACAAGGCATCCGCCTTAATGTTTTTACTACCCGGAGTATACGTAATTACAAATCTAAATCTCGAGAAAAACAGTGACCACCGGGCCTGTCGGGGACTCAATCTCTTAGCCCCCTCAATGTATTCCAAATTTTTGTGATCAGTGTAAACTGTAATCGTATGTTCTGCTCCTTCCAGCCAATGACGCCATTCCTCAAAGGCCAATTTAATGGCCAGGAGCTCCCTGTTGCCTATATCGTAGTTTTTTTCTGCTGGGGAAAACCTCCGAGAAAAATAGGCACACAGGTGTAACCTTCCCTGCAGCCCAGAGCATTGAGACAGCACAGCCCCTACCCCAACTTCAGAGGCGTCAACCTCCACAAAAAATGGATAAGAGGTGTCTACGTGTCTCAAAATGGGTGCTGAGCAAAACAGTTCTTTCAAAGTGGAGAAAGCAGCTAGGGCTTCGGGGGACCAGTGGTTAGTATCTGCCCCTTTCTTTGTGAGACTGGTGAGGGGTGCTACAACTGTGGAGTACCCCTTTATGAACCTTCTATAGTAATTAGCAAACCCTAAAAATCTCTGAAGGGATTTGAGTCCTACTGGTTGGGGCCATTCCAAGACAGCAGAGACTTTGGCGGGATCCATAGAAAGGCCCGAGGTGGAAATTATATATCCCAGAAAAGCGACAGATGTCACCTCAAAAATACATTTCTCCAATTTGGCATAAAGTCTGTTTTGTTTAAGCCTGTGCAGCACGAATTTGACATGAGACCTGTGCTCAGAGAGGTTGTCTGAAAAGATTAGTATATCATCCAGGTAAATTAAGACAAATTTACCCAACACCTCTCTGAAAACTTCATTGATGAGTTCCTGAAAGACGGCCGGGGGCGTTACACAACCCGAAGGGCATCACCAGGTACTCGTAATGCCCGTCGGGTGTGTTAAAGGCCGTCTTTCATTCATCGCCCTCTCTGATCCGCACCAGGTTGTATGCACCCCTCAAATCCAATTTCGAAAAAATCTTAGCATTGGTGACTTGGGTGAATAAATCGTCTATTAAAGGTAACGGATAACGATTTTTAACTGTGATCTTATTCAGTCCCCGGTAATCAATGCATGGCCGAAGGCCTCCGTCTTTCTTTTTTACAAAAAAGAAACCTGCTCCGGCAGGCGACCGGGAAGGGCGAATGAATCCCTTAGCTAAGTTTTCACGGATGTATTCTTGCATGGCCAGCTTTTCTGGCCCAGACAAATTGTAGAGATGACCTCTAGGGGGCATACAACCTGATCGGAGATCAATGGGGCAATCGAAAGGGCGATGTGGAGGTAGTTTATCGGCAGCTTTGGGACAAAACACGTCCGAAAACTCAGCATATTGTTTCGGAACTCCCTCCACATGAATCCTGGTCTGGCCTAAGGTCACCTTCACTAAACAATGACGAAAACAATGGGCTGACCAGCTCGTTAGCTGACCAGTGGCCCAATTTATCTGAGGGGAGTGAAGGTGTAACCACGGCATGCAGAGGATGACTGTGGAGGTTGTCATGCGCAACACAAAAAACTGCAATTTCTCTCTATGCAGCACCCCTATAGTGACTTCCACCTTTGGTGTCTGGGACAGAGGATGGTTACGCTGCAGGAGTGAATCATCCACTGCCGTAACCTGGAGGGGTGGTTTTACCAGGGTGAGCGGAATACCCAATTTCTTTGCAAATTCGTAATCCATAAAATTAGCCGCTGAGCCTGAATCAATGAAGGCCTCAGAGATTTCAGATTTATCATCCCATGTAATCATACAAGGAAGAAGTAACCGTTTATCCTCTAGGGGTAAGAGCTGTACGCCTAGGGTATTACCCCCAACTACTCCTAGGCAATAGCGTTTCCCGACTTCTTAGGGCAATTTCGCACTCTATGACCCCCTCTGCACAATAAAGACACAATTGCTCAGAAATCCTGCGTCTCCGCTCCACTTGAGACAGTCTTGACCGACCAATCTGCATTGGCTCGGGTGGAGGTGAAACGGGAGGAGCTGGAGGCACAGCGTAGGACACCATTTTAACATTGTTCCTACCCCGGGTCTGCCTTTGATAGCGTAATCTGCGATCAATCCTGATGGCCGATGAAATGGCCTCATCGACGGTTTTAGGTTCAGGCTGACTTAACATAAGGTCTGAGACCTCATCTGATAATCCTGATAAGAAACAGTCTAAAAGGGCATAGGTGTCCCACCTGGCTGAAACTGACCACCTCCTAAATTCGGCAGCATACTCCTCGACCGGACTCTTGCCTTGACGCAACAACTTGAGCTTCTGCTCAGAAGTCGAGGCAATGTCTGGATCGTCGTAAATTACTGCCATAGCCTTAAAAAATTCATCTACGAAGGTCAAAGCTAAATCTCCGGTGGGCAGACTGTATGCCCAGGTCTGAGAATCACCTGATAACAAAGTCTTAATAAATGTGACCCTTTGGGTCATGGTTCCTGAAGATCTAGGTCTCAACTCAAAATATGATAACACTCTACTCCTAAAATTTCGAAAGTCAGATCTGTGACCAGAAAATTTTTCAGGTACAGGCATACGTATGTCTGTGCTAGGAGGTAATCGCACCTCATCCACACCCGTCTGAAGGGTTCGTAAAGAACCGGACAAAGCGTCAATCATCGCCTTGTGATTACCAAGCACTTGGTTGATGGTATCCACCGAAATGGTAAGTGTGCCCAGACGGTCAGTGTGTGCGTCCATTTGCATTTTTGGTCTGGCGTTCTGTAACGATCGGTGTAACACAGAGAGGATCTGATTACCGGTGATCTGCAGTATCACCGAGAATGCAGATATATACCCGATTATTGATGATCTGCAGTATCACCGATAATCAGATATATCTCTAACCTCAGGACACCTGAGTGATGAGAGTGTTTTGGTGCAACAGAAATACTTTGAGGATCGCACCTGAATGTCAGGTGCTAACGCAATAAGGAGTATTGCAGCAAGTTCCTTCCGTTGGTCTGAACTCCCCGCAGGGAGGAGTCAGGCCGGGTGTAGGAAGGACAGAACGTGAGTGACACCAATGAGGGAGTGTCACTGACAGATCTGTGAACTATCTCTCAACAGGAGAGATAGTTCTCGAGGTCGGGCAGGCCAGGTCGTTAACACACGGACAGATAAAGTACAGAGACAGAAGACGGGTAGAGAATCCAGAGACTAGCCAAGTTCAGCAACAGAGTAACAGAATGACAAGGTACAAAATCAGAGATCAGAGGAATGGTCAGGGAAGCAGAAGGTCATAACAAATAAACAACAATTCCTAGACTAAGGTGTGAGTTCCGTGGTCATCAACACCTTGGAAACTGGTCTAGACAATAACACAGATTATAACAGAATTTCCTAGACTAAGGTGTGAGTTCCGTGGTCATCAACACCTTGGAAACTGGTCTAAAGTAACACAGATACTGACAGGGTCTGAGTGCTACCACGTAGTGATCGCAACGCCAGACACCAGAGGAATGACCAGCACCCAGTATATATACACCAGCGCTCTCCAGCGCCTCCCCTAAGTGCTGGACCAATGAAAACTGAAAGAATTGTCAGCTGACCGGCCTGGTCAGCTGACACCCCTCTGACTGCTATAAATGCTTTGCTTCTCCGCGTGCGCACGCGTCATTCTGAACCTGTGTGGACTATCAGTCCCAGCCACACCAGACCTGTGTTGTACTGCCTCTGCTGTTTTGAATGTGGAATCCGCCGCACCGCTGTCTGAGCGTGCGGCGTTTTCTCCGCGTTCAGCAGTACAGACAGGAGTAGGCCTATGCGTGCAAACCGCCGCGTCGGACGCGGAATCCGCCGCCCTGTTCTCTGGGCATGCGGCGGTTTCTCCGCGTTCCGTCAGGCCAGTAAATGCAGGTTCCTGCGCGCAAGCCGTCATGTTGAACGCGGAATCAGCCGCCTTACTCTGAGTACTTGCGGCGGCTTTTCTGCGTTTTCTCACATTACCCCCCCCCCCCCCCCCCTGAGGAGTGGCCTCCGGACAACTCCTACCCGGTTTCTCAGGATACACACACATGGACTGCTGGTTTAAGCAGGGACACATGAAAAGATCTTACACCACGCATGCTGGCAGGAAGATCAATGGCATAAGTAACATTGTTGATCTTCCTGGTCACAGGAAAAGGGCCCACAAACCTGGGACCTAACTTGGGCGAGGGTTGTTTCAGGGTTAAATGACGTGTGGAGACCCAGACCAGGTCTCCTGGTCGGAACTTCCACTCCAAGGACCGTCTTTTGTCAGCTTGACCTTTCTGACTTTGAAAAGCCTTCCCCAAATTACTTTTTACGATACCCCAAATGGTTTTAAATTATTTTTGCCAAGCCTCCAGAGCTGGAAACTGAGTGGAAGCTACTGGTAATGGGGAGAACTTAGGCAACTTTCCGGTTACCACCTGAAATGGAGAAAATCCAGAGGAAGAGCTTTTCAAATTATTGTGCGCAAATTCTGCATATGGCAAGAACTTGACCCAATCATTTTGCGCATCCGCAACATAACACCTTAAAAACTGTTCCAGCGACTGATTAACCCTCTCCGTCTGACCATTAGTCTGTGGGTGGTAGCCCGACGAAAATGACAGTTCCATGCCCATTTGATGACAAAATGCCCTCCAAAATCTGGAAACAAATTGGACTCCCCGATCTGACACTGTTTTCCGGAATGCCATGCAGTCGGAAAACGTGGATGATGAAAAGATCGGCCAACTCCTGGGCCGAGGGGAGTCCTTTCAAGGGCACAAAATGGGCCATTTTACTGAAACGGTCGACTACCACCCAAATGACCGACATGCCTTCTGACCTCGGAAGTTCACCCACAAAATCCATGGACAAATGGGTCCACGGTTCACTCGGGGTGGGCAAAGGCTGCAACGTTCCCACAGGTGCCAGACGGGAGGGTTTGCTTTTAGCACACACTGCACATTCTCTAACATACTCCTTGCAGTCTGTTGCCAGAGAAGGCCACCAAGCACACCTAGCAACCAAGTCTTGTGTTCTGGAGGCCCCTGGATGCCCAGCATTCTTGTGTGAGTGGAACATCTGCAAAATCTGGAGGCGAAATGGCAGTGGTATAAACATAACCCCTTCAGGCTTCCCCTCAGGGACATCCTGCTGGAATGGACTTAAAATCTCCGTCCAGTCTTTCCAGGTTTCAGTGACTCCCAGCACGACTCTCTGTGGGACAATGGTCTCTGGGTCTGAGGGCTGTGCTGTCTCCGGCTCAAAACATCTGGACAAGGCATCCGCCTTAATGTTTTTACTACCCGGAGTATACGTAATTACAAATCTAAATCTCGAGAAAAACAGTGACCACCGGGCCTGTCGGGGACTCAATCTCTTAGCCCCCTCAATGTATTCCAAATTTTTGTGATCAGTGTAAACTGTAATCGTATGTTCTGCTCCTTCCAGCCAATGACGCCATTCCTCAAAGGCCAATTTAATGGCCAGGAGCTCCCTGTTGCCTATATCGTAGTTTTTTTCTGCTGGGGAAAACCTCCGAGAAAAATAGGCACACAGGTGTAACCTTCCCTGCAGCCCAGAGCATTGAGACAGCACAGCCCCTACCCCAACTTCAGAGGCGTCAACCTCCACAATAAATGGATAAGAGGTGTCTACGTGTCTCAAAATGGGTGCTGAGCAAAACAGTTCTTTCAAAGTGGAGAAAGCAGCTAGGGCTTCGGGGGACCAGTGGTTAGTATCTGCCCCTTTCTTTGTGAGACTGGTGAGGGGTGCTACAACTGTGGAGTACCCCTTTATGAACCTTCTATAGTAATTAGCAAACCCTAAAAATCTCTGAAGGGATTTGAGTCCTACTGGTTGGGGCCATTCCAAGACAGCAGAGACTTTGGCGGGATCCATAGAAAGGCCCGAGGTGGAAATTATATATCCCAGAAAAGCGACAGATGTCACCTCAAAAATACATTTCTCCAATTTGGCATAAAGTCTGTTTTGTCTAAGCCTGTGCAGCACGAATTTGACATGAGCTCTGTGCTCAGAGAGGTTGTCTGAAAAGATTAGTATATCATCCAGGTAAATTAAGACAAATTTACCCAACACCTCTCTGAAAACTTCATTGATGAGTTCCTGAAAGACGGCCGGGGGCGTTACACAACCCGAAGGGCATCACCAGGTACTCGTAATGCCCGTCGGGTGTGTTAAAGGCCGTCTTCCATTCATCGCCCTCTCTGATCCGCACCAGGTTGTATGCACCCCTCAAATCCAATTTCTAAAAAATCTTAGCATTGGTGACTTGGGTGAATAAATCGTCTATTAAAGGTAACGGATAACGATTTTTAACTGTGATCTTATTCAGTCCCCGGTAATCAATGCATGGCCGAAGGCCTCCGTCTTTCTTTTTTACAAAAAAGAAACCTGCTCCGGCAGGCGACCGGGAAGGGCGAATGAATCCCTTAGCTAAGTTTTCACGGATGTATTCTTGCATGGCCAGCTTTTCTGGCCCAGACAAATTGTAGAGATGACCTCTAGGGGGCATACAACCTGATCGGAGATCAATGGGGCAATCGAAAGGGCGATGTGGAGGTAGTTTATCGGCAGCTTTGGGACAAAACACGTCCGAAAACTCAGCATATTGTTTCGGAACTCCCTCCACATGAATCCTGGTCTTGCCTAAGGTCACCTTCACTAAACAATGACGAAAACAATGGGCTGACCAGCTCGTTAGCTGACCAGTGGCCCAATTTATCTGAGGGGAGTGAAGGTGTAACCACGGCATGCCGAGGATGACTGTGGAGGTTGTCATGCGCAACACAAAAAACTGCAATTTCTCTCTATGCAGCACCCCTATAGTGACTTCCACCTTTGGTGTCTGGGACAGAGGATGGTTACGCTGCAGGGGTGAATCATCCACTGCCGTAACCTGGAGGGGTGGTTTTACCAGGGTGAGCGGAATACCCAATTTCTTTGCAAATTCGTAATCCATAAAATTAGCCGCTGAGCCTGAATCAATGAAGGCCTCAGAGATTTCAGATTTATCATCCCATGTAATCATACAAGGAAGAAGTAACCGTTTATCCTCTAGGGGTAAGAGCTGTACGCCTAGGGTATTACCCCCAACTACTCCTAGGCAATAGCGTTTCCCGACTTCTTAGGGCAATTTCGCACTCTATGACCCCCCTCTGCACAATAAAGACACAATTGCTCAGAAATCCTGCGTCTCCGCTCCACTTGAGACAGTCTTGACCGACCAATCTGCATTGGCTCGGGTGGAGGTGAAACGGGAGGAGCTGGAGTCACAGGAGGCACAGCGTAGGACACCATTTTAACATTGTTCCTACCCCGGGTCTGCCTTTGATAGCGTAATCTGCGATCAATCCTGATGGCCGATGAAATGGCCTCATCGACGGTTTTAGGTTCAGGCTGACTTAACATAAGGTCTGAGACCTCATCTGATAATCCTGATGAGAAACAGTCTAAAAGGGCATAGGTGTCCCACCTGGCTGAAACTGACCACCTCCTAAATTCGGCAGCATACTCCTCGACCGGACTCTTGCCTTGACGCAACAACTTGAGCTTCCGCTCAGAAGTCGAGGCAATGTCTGGATCGTCGTAAATTACTGCCATAGCCTTAAAAAATTCATCTACGAAGGTCAAAGCTAAATCTCCGGTGGGCAGACTATATGCCCAGGTCTGAGAATCACCTGATAACAGAGTCTTAATAAATGTGACCCTTTGGGTCATGGTTCCTGAAGATCTAGGTCTCAACTCAAAGTATGACAACACTCTACTCCTAAAATTTCGAAAGTCAGATCTGTGACCAGAAAATTTTTCAGGTACAGGCATACGTATGTCTGTGCTAGGAGGGGATCGCACCTCATCCACACCCGTCTGAAGGATTCGTAAAGAACCGGACAAAGCGTCAATCATCGCCTTGTGATTACCCAGCACTTGGTTGATGGTATCCACCGAAGTGGTAAGTGTGCCCAGACGGTCAGTGTGTGCGTCCATTTGCATTTTTGGTCTGGCGTTCTGTAACGATCGGTGTAACACAGAGAGGATCTGATACCCGATTATTGATGATCTGCAGTATCACCGATAATCAGATATATCTCTAACCTCTGGACACCTGAGTGATGAGAGTGTTTTGGTGCAACAGAAATACTTTAAGGGTCGCACCTGAATGTCAGGTGCTAACGCAATAAGGAGTATTGCAGCAAGTTCCTTCCGTTGGTCTGAACTCCCCGCAGGGAGGAGTCAGGCCGGGTGTAGGAAGGACAGAACATGAGTGACACCAATGAGGGAGTGTCACTGACAGATCTGTGAACTATCTCTCAACAGGAGAGATAGTTCTCGAGGTCGGGCAGGCCAGGTCGTTAACACACGGACAGATAAAGTACAGAGACAGAAGACGGGTAGAGAATCCAGAGACTAGCCAAGTTCAGCAACAGAGTAACAGAATGACAAGGTACAAAATCAGAGATCAGAGGAATGGTCAGGGAAGCAGAAGGTCATAACAAATAAACAACAATTCCTAGACTAAGGTGTGAGTTCCGTGGTCATCAACACCTTGGAAACTGGTCTAGATAATAACACAGATGATATCAGAATTTCCTAGACTAAGGTGTGAGCTCCGTGGTCATCAACACCTTGGAAACTGGTCTAGACAATAACACAGATTATAACAGAATTTCCTAGACTAAGGTGTGAGTTCCGTGGTCATCAACACCTTGGAAACTGGTCTAAAGTAACACAGATACTGACAGGGTCTGAGTGCTACCACGTAGTGATCGCAACGCCAGACACCAGAGGAATGACCAGCACCCAGTATATATACACCAGCGCCTCCCCTAAGTGCTGGACCAATGAAAACTGAAAGAATTGTCAGCTGACCGGCCTGGTCAGCTGACACCCCTCTGACTGCTATAAATGCTCTGCCTCTCCGCGCGCGCACGCGTCATTCTGAACCTGTGTGGACTATCAGTCCCAGCCACACCAGACCTGTGTTGTACTGCCTCTGCTGTTTTGAATGCGGAATCTGCCGCACCGCTGTCTGAGCGTGTGGCGTTTTCTCCGTGTTCAGCAGTACAGACAGGAGTAGGCCTATGCGTGCAAACCGCCGCGTCGGACGCGGAATCCGCCGCCCTGTTCTCTGGGCATGCGGCGGTTTCTCCGCGTTCCTTCAGGCCAGTAAATGCAGGTCCCTGCGCGCAAGCCGTCATGTTGAACACGGAATCAGCCACCTTACTTTGAGTACTTGCGGCGGCTTTTCCGCGTTTTCTCACAATCCCAAAAGATGATGCATCGACAAAGCGATGCCAACCCAAGATGTGAGGTTGGTACTGTTCCAAGGAACTACCAAAAACCATCTCCCGCTCCCACCACCCTAGGAACAAGCAAGCATAAGAGGGCACACACCGCACCCCCATAGCTGTGCCTGCCACCTGTCGGTAAAATTGACAATCAAATATAAATTCAAGCAACTGTAACACCAAAGAGTTTCTGAGGTCAAATTCGTAGCCCTCCATTTCCAACAAATATTGGACCGCCCGTAGCCCTAATTCATGGTGAATATTACTACATCACACGTTACAATTAGTGTGTGTACAGGTAAGACAACACCCTCCAGTTGGTTAGATGTGTAGAATCTCTGACATACGAGCACAAACTCACCACATGTGGTTGTAGATAGATATCCACGAAGTTGCAGCATTTTTCAGTCAGTCCTCCAATACCAGAGACTATAGGTCTTCCGGGGGGGGGGGGGGGGGGGGGATGTTCAATTTACATTTTTGTGGATTTTTGGAAGCAAGTACAGAGTGGGGATCACAGGTTTATCCACCGTAAGATAGAACAGTTATTATTATTATTATTTAGTATTTGTATAGCGCCAACATCTTCCACACCGTTGTACAGAGTATATATAGTCTTGTCACTAACTATCCCTCGGAGGAGCTCACAATCTAGTCCCTACCATAGTCATATGTCTATATTGTGTAGTGTATGCATTGTAGTTTAGGGCCAATTTAGGGATAACGCAATTAACTTATCTGTATGTTTTTGGGATGTGGGAGGAAACAGGAGTGCCCGGAGGAAACCCACGCAGACACGGGGAGAACATACAAACTCCTTGCAGATGTTGACCTGGCTGGGATTCAAACCGGGGACCCAATGATGCAAGGCGAGAGCGCTAACCACTACGCCACCGTGCTGCCCGTGAAATAATAATATAATAGGTGATAATAATAGGTGAAATAATACCTTTCCTCAAGGCATCCTTTAGGATGGAGTCAAGTTTACGTTTGTATACATCTGTAGGGTTAGATGGCAAAAGGCAATAATAGGCTCTATTATTAAGTTGTCGTTTAGCTTCCGCACAATACATAGGTTCCGGCCAGATAATGATATTCCCACCCTTATCAGCCTCCTTTATGATCAGGGATTTATTATTGGCCAGATTCCTTAAAGAGTAACTGTTAGCCCCCAAATTGAAATTTAAATCTCTATTGCAATGTTTTATTTAGTATTTAAGTGAGCCAAAAAGCCAATGCTGAACTTAAAAATCAATCTAATTTTTTTACTATGTAATCTTTTCCCCCAGCTCCGGACGCAAAGCCGCATATCAGATACTGCTTAGCATGCAGAGCATGCCTATGTCTGGCCGACCCCCCCTCTCCCCCCCAGGACCAGGTGCCAATATATTCTCCCCACCAAACAGCTGACCGCTCTGACACGGAGAGAGAGAGCGGGAGCACTTCCAGCGCCGCCACCGCAGAGCAGCCGCCGCCGAGTCACATGTGATTCTCTCACATGTGAGAGAGATGCACGGCGGCGGCTGCTCTGCGGTGCTGCTCTGGAAGTGCTCCCGCTCTCTCTCCATGTCAGAGCGGTCAGCTGTTTGGTGGGGAGAATATATTGGCACCTGGTCCTGGGGGGGAGAGGGGGGTCGGCCAGACATAGGCATGCTCTGCATGCTAAGCAGTATCTGATATGCGGCTTTGCGTCCGGAGGTGGGGGAAAAGATTACATAGTAAAAAAATTAGATTGATTTTTAAGTTCAGCATTGGCTTTTTGGCTCACTTAAATACTAAATAAAACATTGCAATAGAGATTTAAATTTCAATTTGGGGGCTAACAGTTACTCTTTAATGTCAAGTTTTCTGCCTTAAAGAGAATCTGTATTGTTAAAATCGCACAAAAGTAAACATACCAGTGCGTTAGGGGACATCTCCTATTACCCTCTGTCACAATTTCGCCGCTCCTCGCCGCATTAAAAGTGGTTAAAAACAGTTTTTATAAGTTTGTTTATAAACAAACAAAATGGCCACCAAAACAGGAAGTAGGTAGATGTACAGTATGTCCACACATAGAAAATACATTCATACACAAGCAGGCTGTATACACCTTTCCTTTTGAATCTCAAGAGATCATTTGTGCGTTTCTTTCCCCCTGCAGCTATCTTCCACTGAAGTGTCAGGCTGTTTCTTCCTGCAGAGTGCAGACAGCTCTGACTGTATGTAATTCCTCAGTATGTGAAAGCCCAGCCAGCTCAGAGGAGGATTTATCCAGCTTATAAAAGATAAGAGAGAAGAGAGAAGCTGCTCTAATCTAAATAATACACAGGCAGTGTACAGAGAGGGGCCTGGAGGAGGGAGATGCATCACAGAACCACAACACTGAAGAACTTGGCAGCCTTCCAGACACAGGCTGACAAGTCTGACAAGAGAGAGATAAGTTGATTTATTACAGAGATGGTGATAGTAGAACGTGCTGCAGTAAGCCAGAACACCTTAGAATAGCTTTTGGAACTTGTAGGATGATAAAAAACAGGATGCAATTTTTGTTACGGAGTCTCTTTAAGAAGATTTCTGTTTCTCAATGGATTGATCTTGAGGGACCTGAGTTCCTCACGCACAAGTTCAAAAAATATCTTAACCGCTGGGCAATTATCAAAGGGTGGAACAAAAGTTGACGGCCTTTTAAATTGCGGTGTTGTTTCATTCTCTTCAAGCAAGTCAATAAGTATTTCAAAGATTTCCCTGTCATTGATTTTAAGACCCAAATCAATATATTCAGTTGGAGATCGTGCAAACATTTTGTGTAAGACTAGTTTGCGACAAAACAGAAAAAGGTCCTTAAGCACTGTGAATTTATCGAGGGGTGCAGTAGGAGCAAAAGTCAGGCCACGCTCTAAAACTGATTGTTCCACAACACTTAAAGGACGACAGATTGATCATTTTTAGCTTTGTAGGTTGGCTTTCTTCACTTGATTTAATTTGACCAGTAATTTGCGCTTCACTGACGATCCCTGGGCCATCTGCATTAGATGATCCATTTCTGTGTCTCCTCCTACCGCCCCTTCTGGTTCCCTTTCCGGCAGATATATTGTATTGTCTCCTGTACAGTAAATAAACCTATACTATACTTCCTGGAGACTGATTGGTGATATTTCACAACAGTATGTTTTGCATGCAGTGAATGTTTGAAGTCTGTGGTTTATAGACATTGGCAGGTGCTGAGGATCTGCTCTGGTGACGCTCTGCCAAACTCTGCTGCAGCCGCCATCATCACCCCGCTTGTCTGCTGGCATTTCCTGGCACTTGTGCAGATAAGATGTTCCTATACTCTGTAGAAGTCATTGTGCAGCTGCCACCAGCAGTGACATGATCAGTGCAGATACGTGTGCAGTTAGGGTTGCCACCTTTTGACTGTGAAAATACCGGCTTTGGGGTGTGGCCTGGGGTGTGGCCTAAAAGTGGGAGGGGTTAGTTACTGCCCTTTTTCAAAAATAGCACAAGAAAAACTAAAAAAATAAATACAAATGTTAAATACCAGTAATTTAAAGAACACCAGTAAGGTTAAAAATTGCCCCTGGTTGGTACTTACCTCGGGAAGGTGAAGCCGCTGAATCCTAAATGAGGCTTCCTCCATCCTCCTCAGCCAGCCTGATACAGTGTTGGGACCCTGTTGCTGCTGCGCGCAGTAGCAGCTTTCCACCTGGGCTCTATCGAAAATAGCCGGGCTCGATCAGGTCTGCTCTACTGCACGAGGCACCTGCAAAGCAGATTGGACCCAATCAGGGTTGGCTAATTCTGCCAGAACCTGAGCGGGAAGTAACTAGTACACATGTCAACAAGCAGCCACCAAGGAGATTTTTTTTTTGGGGGGGGGTCACAGTGCTGGATCCCCTCTACTGCGGAGGATGTGGGAAGCCTCACCAATATCCAGAGGCTTTTCCCTCTCAAGGTAAGTTCCCCCTAGGGGCACTTTTTTCCTACAGGTACACTTTAAAGGTGACCATTAATGATACAAACAATTCCACGACCGATAGATAATTTCCAATTACTGCGGTAATCGATCAGATGCAACTGGTCCTGCCCCATTAATGACCGAATAATTTGTAGCCAAGTCAATCAGATTATCAGAATCAATCTATTTTCGTATGGATTCCATCGAATTGGCTAGCAGGAATTTGGCCATTAATGGGTATGACTGATCATTTCTGCCTGATTACCACAGAAAGGATCAGCCGCAGAATTGTATCATTAATGGGCACTTTAAAGGTAGCCATACATCAGCAGATTATGGGCAGATTCGACAAAAAGACAAATGTATCTCTATTCGAATCTGATTAGAGATAAATTTGTCTCTAGTTGTAGCTGCCCATATACTGCAGGCTGATTCCCAACCGATTTCAGCATGAAATCTTCAGGGAATCAGCTGAGCCTGCCGTGTCCGCTCCGCCCTCCAATGTATAAATGTGAGACACCCCTTCCCCCGTGTGTGCATTTATACATTACCTGTCCTGTAGCAGGCTCTGCCTATGCACCGCCAGCGTGTATGTGGCTGTTAGAACCCGGAGAGATGGACGGACACCGCGCGGAAGGCTGCTACAGGACAGGTAATGTATAAATGCACACACTACATTACGCCGACAGTGGCGGGGGTTTCGTCATTCATTCTGAAACACCGCTGTACACCTGACCAAGCAATTTCGGCCTGACATCTTGCCGCATGTGCGATCGATGATACAACCTATTTTAGCCCCCAAATTGGTTGCTTTGTCGGTCGTGCATGCACTTTGTGGCACCGATTTTCATCCAATTTGATTATAATAATCGAATCGGATGGTCAATTGGCCGCCAAGTCGCCTGAAGTATGGCCACCTTAAAGAGACTCCGTAACAAAAATTGCATCCTGTTTTTTATCATCCTACAAGTTCCAAAAGCTATTCGAATGTGTTCTGGCTTACTGCAGCACGTTCTACTATCACCATCTCTGTAATAAATCAACTTATCTCTCTCTTGTCAGACTTGTCAGCCTGTGTCTGGAAGGCTGCCAAGTTCTTCAGTGTTGTGGTTCTGTGATGCATCTCCCCCCTCCAGGCCCCTCTCTGCACACTGCCTGTGTAATATTTAAATTAGTGCAGCTTCTCTCTGTTCTATTATCTTTTACAAGCTGGATAAATCCTCCTCTGAGCTGGCTGGGCTTTCACATACTGAGGAATTACATACAGGCACAGCTGTCTGCACTCTGCAGGAAGAAATAGCCTGACACTTCAGTGGAAGATAGCTGCAGGGGGAACGAAACACACAAATGATCTCTTGAGATTCAAAAGGAATGCTGTATACAGCCTGCTTGTGTATGGATGTATTTTCTATGTGTGGACATACTGTACATCAATCTACTTCCTGTTTTGGTGGCCATTTTGTTTGTTTATAAACAAACTTTTTAAAACTGTTTTTAACCACTTTTAATGCGGCGAGGAGCGGCGAAATTGTGACAGAGGGTAATAGGAGATGTCCCCTAACGCACTGGTATGTTTACTTTTGTGCGATTTTAACGATACAGATTCTCTTTAAAGGACTTACGAGCCCAAATAGCAAAAAAAAGATAAGTACCTTAGTCGCTTTTAAATGCACGGAGGACGCCATCCGCGCTCTCCGTGCAGTTCCGCCGGGTCCCTGCAGTGTGATCGCCCCCCCGTGCCGCTCCTGACCCCCCCCCCAGGCGGGGTCGGGCTCCCCTTCCTCTCCTAAGATGGCCGCCGGCGCTGGCCGCGGCTGCGCAGTCCGCACACACGTTAGTGCGGTTGCGCAGCTCTAGTGCCTCCCCCCTCGATCCACGCTACTGTGCGTGGATCGGGGGGGAGGGCCCTAGAGCTGCGCAGCCGCACTAGCGTGTGTGCGGACTGCGCAGCCGCGGCCAGCGCCGGCGGCCATCTTAGGAGAGGAAGGGGAGCCCGACCCCGTCTGGGGGGGTCGGGAGCGGCACGGGGGGGCGATCACACTGCGGGGACCCGGCGGAACTGCACGGAGAGCGCGGATGGCGTCCTCTGTGCATTTAAAAGCGACTAAGGTACTTATCTTTTTTTTGCTATTTGGGCTCGTAAGTCCTTTAAGAGTCTGGAAGGGAGGATAGGGGCTGATAGAGGGTTGGGGGAACAGGGTAAGGAGAGAGAGAGGGGGGCAAAAGAGAGAGGGGGGGGGGAGAAAGAGAGAGGGGGGGTGAAGAGAGAGGGGGGGTGAAGAGTGAGAGAGAAGGGTGAAGAGAGAGAGAGGGGTGGAGAGAGAGGGGTGAAGAGAGAGAGGGGGGTGAAGTGAGAGAGGGGGCTGAAGAGAGAGAGAGAGAGAGAGGGGTGAAGAGAGAGGGGTGAAGAGAGAGAGAGAAGGGTGAAGAGAGAGACACGCTGTGTGTGTGAAACTGTGTCCCTCTGACTCTGGTACCTGCTTCCTTGCTGTAACACAGCACTTCAGCTGTGAGTGACCAGTGGTCTGCTGTACCTCTCTCCCCTCTTATCACTGCTGGCTGCTGCATGGGGGGCTGGGCTGGCTCATCGTACTGCACACACCACAGAAATGATACCGGTAGCAGTCTAGCAGACCTGTCCTCTCCTGCACATTCCAGCTCACACAGAAGCACAGTAATCATGTGCTGGCTCTGACTGCTGAAGACACGTGTCTCCGTACCTATGTCTGTTTCTCTCCCTCCACACAGACTGTGAGCCTGTGGCTAAGCTGAGCAGCTGCTGCAGACATGCTAGTGGCCCATACTCACGAGGGACTTTTGTCGCCTCAACACGCGGCGCGCGCGTGTTGCGGCGACAGGTCGCCCGTGAGTATGGGCCGTTGCACGCGCGCGCACCCCGAACTGTCGCCCGTCGCTCATGTCGCCATGCGATTGAAAGTTTCAATCGCATGGCGACAGTCGCCACCGCACCTCCGCCGCAACTGTCGCTAGTCCGCGTGAGTACGCGGACTAGCGACAGCAACCTCCATTAAAGTATATGGAGCTTCCGGCGGAGGGAGGAGGAACGTCGGCGACAGCTTCCGCCTCGCCGCTGGTCCCTCTTCCGCGTGTGTACGCGGAGGGACCTGGCGAGGAGCTGTCGCCGGCCTGTCGCCCACACGCTCACGTGTGCTGGCGACAGGCAACATTTGCAGCCCGTGAGTACGGGCCATAAGAGTACAATACCCAGGACGCACGCTGCTCAGGGAAGGCTGGCTCTCTATCTGCTCGGCTCCTCCTTCTTCTCCGAGAATCCTCACTGATGATTGGCTGGCAGTGCCTGGCCAGCCAATCCAAGAAAAGAGGAGGGAGATCTGTCTCCGGGTTACTCGGCAGCAGGGAGCCTGGGGCTAATTTTCCGGCAGATAATGTGTCGGTGAAACTTTTATTCCGGCGCCGGCTTTAAAGTGAAATTTACGGTCAGGCCGGCCAGATACCGGCTGGGTGGCAACCCTATGTGCAGTACCTGTGGCAGCCATACATGCTGTAACACCCCCACCACCATGTATAACTGATGAGCGGCTATGCTTTGCATCCTGGGTAGTTCCTTTTCCTCTCTACACTTTCCTCTCACCATCACTCTCATACAGGCTTATCTTGTCTGTCCATAACTACTTCTTACAGGATTTTCCCCCTGCCCAGCCATTCTATATATACACCTGTGTCCCTCACTGCCTTCTTATACCATCATCATCACAGCATATCAGGCCTGTGCTAGGTGAGGAGGATTCTGGGAATATACCATAATCACCACAACATGTCAGGCCTGTGCTAGGTGAGGAGGATTCTGGGAATATATCATCATCACCACAACATGTCAGGCCTGTGCTGGGTGAGGAGGATTCTGGGAATATACCATCAACACCACAACATGTCAGGCCTGTGCTAGGTGAGGAGGATTCTGGGAATGTACATGATTATTGTTGTTGCTGTGTGTTATTACACAGGAGTATGAAGTAGTAAAGAAGACATCTGGTGAGACTCCTGGTAGCCATCTTCATGGCCCATCCACCATCTCGGTGCCTCCACCTCACCCCCTGACACCTCAGAGAAACAATGTGAAGAAGATTCTAGAAGTCATAAACAAGATGATTGAGCTGCTGACGGGACAGGTGAGCAGTGCTGAGGATTATGGGACATTATGCAGCATCAGCAGGGGATGTGTGTGGATAGTGACTATTGTTGTGTGTGCCAGGTCCCTATGAGGTGTCAGGATGGCACAGTCTGTTTCTCCATGGAGGAGTGGCAGTATCTAGAAGGACATAAGGACCTTAACAAGGACTTCATGATGGAGAATCAGCCGCCCCTCACATCACCAGGTAAGAGCAGTTCAGAGGATCCATTTAGTTTCCTTTATTATCTCATAAGCACATTAGCCTTGTGCTCCTGCTGTTAAGAAGCCGTTCAGTAACTGTTCATGAAGCAGTAAAGGTGAAAACCAGCAGAAATGGTCTTTCCTTTTTCACATCACATTTCTCCTAAATCTGACAGTGACAACTAAAATCAATGCCTAGCAAAGTTTGCCTTCTTTAAACAGAAGATATTTGTGATAATTGAGCTTTAAGGGTGTAACTGGGGTTACCCACAATGCACCACTACTGAATATGCAGATGATCTCTTTACACCCCTGAAGCCAGGCTTACATCCAGAACTGCTGGTGCATAGTGAGCCTGTAGCTTATACATATAACAGAGCCACACCAACCCCACACGCAGACAGCCTGTTTCAGAGATCATTTGCATATTCAGTAGTGGTGCATTGTGGGTAACCACAGTTAAACACTTAAAGCTGAATTATCGCAAATACCTTCTGTTTTAAGAAGGCAAAACACACTAAGCATTGCATTTCGGTAGGAGGGATTTTTAGTCTCTTAGTTCCCTATACTTTACTAGTGGTTTTGGGTCACCCCGAACTGCTTGGGTATTCTGTTGCACTAAAAACAGGGTAGGTAAGCTAAATAAGTCATTTCTTATGGGATTATTTTTTTTCCAGTTGAAATGGAGTTTCATCCCACTTTCAAGACAACTTATTGTTTTTTTAAGATTCCCAAGTAGAAGGAATGCTCTGGATAGTGCAGAGGCTTCCTAATTGCTCCACAAGCCCACTATTGCTGAGCAGGGTCCCTC
Organism: Hyperolius riggenbachi; assembly: GCF_040937935.1. Taxonomy (NCBI): domain Eukaryota; kingdom Metazoa; phylum Chordata; class Amphibia; order Anura; family Hyperoliidae; genus Hyperolius; species Hyperolius riggenbachi. The sequence continues at coordinate 21,966,706 of NC_090652.1, read as the reverse complement.
TGAACATATTCCACAAGAGTTTGTCACATGTGTTCCTGTGGCTGCACTCCCCTCTGTGTACGAGCGTGTCTGTACTGCTCATGCACGAGTACAGCCACGCCTGCACGCTAACACAAAGCCTCACGTGGACTGTGCAGGTGTGGCTGTACTCTCACACATGCAGCGTGGCCACTCTCGTACACTGAGGACTGCGCAGCCACGCCTGCACGGCAGCACAAAGCGTCTCATGGACTGTGTAGGCGTGGCTGTACTCTCACACATGCAGCGTGGCCACGTCGTACATGGAGGGTACCTCTCCCTGGATATGACTGTGACATCTCTGCTAATCCCCATCTAATAAGGAGCTTATTATAGAGCATGGGTTAGTTGTCTGTGAGCTGCAATACACTGCAGGGCTCCCCCCGCCACACACAAAGCTGCTTCTGTACAGCAGTCACTGGGACTACATGGCAGGGATCACTTTTATACTGTAATAGAGGAATCTTATATTTCTGCCTTTTCCACCCCTGTGTGTGTTCCCTACAGGTGGATCCAGTAACAGAACCTCACCGGAGAGATATACAGGTACTCTTTGTTCCCAGGATTGTACACAGGAAGATCCCACCATCCCCCACCCTCATCAGGTAGATGGAACTGAGGCTGTAAACACAACATACTCCATATGGAATGACCTCACTTCATCAGTGCTTGAATTGTAACAGTATTATTTCCTGTTATTTTCTGTGTTTAGAGTGAAGAAGTGATGGATGTGAAGCTGGAGGATGGAGATGATGAAGAGACACATGTGAAGGAGGAGCAGCAGTCTGCAGAGGAGAGTGACATGATGGGGACCAGTGACTTAGGGATGCCACTTCCAGGTGAACAAGATTCTGTGCCCATTTCCTCATATATCAGTGTGCTTACACCCAGGGCCATTTCCCACCTATTTGGTGCCCCAACAAGACAATGTGTATTCTGTGTATCGGTCTTTCTCTGTTCACGTCTAAAGGATTACAGGGGAAACATCTAACTTTCTGATGTCCCGCCCGGGAGTATATCGGTACCAATGGAGGGAGTAGCAGGACGGGGTGGCTCCTCCTATTGGCTGGCTCCACTGCCTGTACATTTTACTGAATGGCAGTTTGTTAGTTACTGACAGCTCCAGGCTGCTTTTAAAATACTGAACATCTCACTTGTTGTTAACCAAATGCTCTAATCTCAGTGAATTGAAATCTATTGAGGTATTTATTTCAGGGCCGTGGAGTCGGAACAATTTTGGGTGCCTGGAGTCGGAGTCATGGGAAAAAGGCACCGACTCCGACTCCTAATGAATTTACACTGTAATTAAAATAGAAAATATGATAAAATATTCTATTTCTCAGATAATAGTCATCATAAATAATTTATATATTCAGTAATAGCTGTGCTTAGTCCACAAAAATGAAATAAACCAATCAAAATTAGTTACTTGTGCTGCTTCAATAAAGCAGTCCCCATATTTTTAAAGTCAGATACACACATCTGATTGTGACTGTATATATGATGTGTACACAGGAATCTCTTATATATACTAAATACCATCTATGCTGTAAGAATAAAGCCTGATGTGTAGCCGTGTCACTAATAGAGATGGTCAATGAGATGGAAATAATTCTGCGTTGATGCTGATTTATGCAAATGTATGCACTCCCTTTGCTCATGAAATCAAATAATTTGATATGTTGTTAAAATTTGGTTTGGTGACTACGAATTAAAGGGTACCTGAGAAGGATGAAAAGAAAAGTTTTATACATACCTGGGGCTTCTTCCAGCCCCCTTCAGGTTAATCAGTCCCTCGCTGTCCACCTCCACCACCTGGATCTTCTGCTATGAGTCCTGGTAATCCAGCCAGTCAGCGCAGTCCTGCTGCATGCCGCTTCCACAGCCCAGGAACATTCTGCACCTGCGCAGTAGTGCTGCGCAGTTGTAGTACGCTCCCGGTGGCGGAGTGTGTGCATGCGCACTACGCCAGACTGGCTCAAGTACCTGGACTCATAGCAGAAGATCCAGGTGGCGGAGGAGGACAGCGAGGGACTGATTATCCTGAAGGGGTCTGGAGGAAGCCCCAGGTATGTATAAAACTTTAATTTCATCTGTCTCAGGTTTACTTTGTTACACAGTAGTACTATACTCTACATATGCACTCCCCACAGAGCTGCAGGGAATCCACTGAGAATGCTGTGCACATTGAACACAGAGGTGTTGTCTATCACCCATAAACCTGGTTCAGATTGTACATGAAGAATGTGTAATAGAGGAAGACTCTCCTTATTCCCCTGCAGAGTACCTGCACATCACTCTTACATGTACCCACAGTTACATTGCCCAGGTCCTGATAGATGTTCTTTGTTCTAGTCTGTACCTTTTACAAGTACTTTTACCAAGGACTAGTTTTAGTCTGTGACTAAAGGAAATAAATATGGCAGTCTCCATATCCTTCTCACTTCAGTTGTCTTTTAAAATTCCTAAGCGTTGGCAGTTAAGAGACGAATTTCAAGTTACATACTTTCAATCAGCAAGATTGTAATATGCAAATTAGAGGAGTCGGAGTCGAGGAGTCGGAGTCGGTAGAATCCTAAACTGAGGAGTCGGAGTTGGTGGATTTTTGTACCGACTCCACAGCCCTGATTTATTTAACCACAGTTAGACACTTTAAGCTAAATTATTGCAAACACCTTCTGTTTTAAGAAGGCAAAACGCACTAAGCATAGCATTTCGGTAGGAGGGATTTTTGGTCTCGTAGTTCCCTATACTTTACTAGTGGGTTTGGGTCACCCCGAACTGCTTGGGTATTCTGTTGCACTAAAAACAGGGTAGGTAAGCTAAATAAGTCATTTCTTATGGGGTTATTTTTTTTTCCAGTTGAAATGGAGTTTCATCCCACTTTCAAGACAACTTATTGTTTTTTTAAGATCCCCAAGTAGAGGGAATGCTCTGGATAGTGCAGAGGCTTCCTAATTGCTCCACAAGCCCACCATTGCTGCGCAGGGTCCCTCTGATCATATTCCACAAGAGTTTGTCACATGTGTTCCTGTGGCTGCACTCCCCTCTGCGTGCGAGCATGTCTGTACTGCTCATGCACGAGTACAGCCACGCCTGCACGCTAGCATAAAGCCTCTCGTGGACTGTGCAGGCATGGCTGTACTCTCACACATGCAGCGTGGCCACGTCGTACACGGAGGACTGCGCAGCCACGCCTGCACGGCAGCACAAAGCGTCTCATGGACTGTGTAGGCGTGGCTGTACTCACACATGCAGTGTGGCCATGCTCGTACACGGAGGGTACCTCTCCCTGGATATAACCGTGACATCTCTGCTAATCCCCATCTAATGAGGAGCTTATAGAGCATGGGTTAGTTGTCTGTGAGCTGCAATACACTGCAGAGCTCCCCCAGCCACACATAAAGCTGCTTCTGTACAGCAGTCACTGGGACTACATGGCAGAGATCACTTTTATGCTGTAATTGAGGAATCCTATATTTCTGCCTTTCCCACCCCTGTGTGTTCCCTACAGGTGGATCCAGTAACAGAACCTCACCGGAGAGATATACAGGTCCTCTTTGTTCCCAGGATTGTACACAGGAGGATCCCACCATCCCCCACCCTCATCAGGTAGATGGAACTGAGGCTGTAAACACAACACTGACTCCATATGGCATAACCTCACTTCATCAGTGCTTGCATTGTAACAGTGTTACTTCCTGTTATTTTCTGTGTTTAGTGTGAAGGAGTGATGGATGTGAAGCAGGAGGATGGAGATGATGAAGAGACACATGTGAAGGAGGAGCAGCAGTCTGCAGAGGAGAGTGACATGATGGGGACCAGTGACTTAGGGATGCCACTTCCAGGTGAACAACCAGCCTTGCCCATTGCCACATATAACAATGTGCTTACACCCAGGGCCATTTCCCAGCTATTTGGTGTCCCAACAAGACAATGTGTATTCTGTGTATCGGTCTTTCTCTGTTCATGTCTAAAGGATTACAGGGAAACATCTAACTTTCTGATGTCCTGCCCGGGAGTATATCGGTACCAATGGAGTGAGTAGCAGGACGGGGTGGCTCCTCCTATTGGCTGGCTCCACTGCCTGTACATTTTACTGAATGGCAGTTTGTTAGTTACTGACAGCTCCAGGCTGCTTTTAAAATACTGAACATCTCACTTGTTGTGAACCAAATGCTCTAATCTCAGTGAATTGACAGCTATTGGGGTATTTATTTCAGGGCTGTGGAGTCGGGGCAATTTTGGGTGCCTGGAGTCTGAGTCGGAGTTGGAGCAAAATGCACCGACTCCGACTCCTAATGAATTTAAACTGTAATTAAAATCGAAAATATGATAAAATATTCTATTTCTCAGATAATACCGTATTTTTCGGAATATAAGACGCACTTTTTCTCCCCCAAACGAGGGGGGAAAAAGTCAGTGCGTCTTATATTCCAAAGAATGAAAAAATCGTACAGAAATGTCACCTGTGTATGCAGGTGTCTGGCGGCAGTGTCGGGCAGCCTGTGCAGGTGGCGTGTAAATGTGTCGGGCAGCCAGCCTGTCAGCATTGCAGGGCTCTGAGCGGCACTGTTGTCCCCCTTTTACAGGGCTCCGCGATCGGTTCCTGGGGATTGGCACCGGGCGGGACTGCAGTGTGTGCGGTGCAGTCTTCCGCTCCCCTTGCAAAGTAATAAGGCAGCGGCGGGTGTTGCAGCCACGGGCATCACTCACCTCGTCCTTGGAGCCCGCGAGATCAGCCGCTTGTCTCTCTCGCCTTCTCTCTAGTGCTGGTATTTCCTGGTCCCGTCATAATGTCATAATCTGTAATGACGCGACCAGGAAGTACCGACACTAGAGGGAAGGAGAGAGAGACACAGACAAGCGGCTGATCTCGCGGGCTTCAAGGACAAGGTGAGTGATGCCCGAGGCTGCAACACCCGCCGCTGCCTTATTACTTTGCAGGGGGAGTGGAAGACTGGAGGAGGACGCTAGGCACACAGAGGACCCAGGACGGCAGATCACCACGGGCATGGTCAAGTCAGGTGAGTGATTCCCGCGGTAATGGGGAAGGCCACAAAGGGGGACTTGAGGTGGACATCAAGGGGGACACCACAAAGGGAGACGGAGAGGACACAAGAGGGCACAGTTGGAGACCACAAGGGGACAAGAGGAGGCCATGAAGGAGGACAGGAGGAGGGCACAATGAGGCACAGAAGGAGGATGGGCAGGACACAATGGGGATAGCAGGAAACCACAAAGTTGGTCAGGAGGAGGCTACAAGGGAGGGCATGAGAAGGCCACAATGGGGGGCAGGAGGAATCCACAACAGGGGTCAGGAGGAGGCCAGAGGGGGGGGGACAGGAGGAAGCCACAAGGGGGGACAGGAGAGGCCACAAGGGGGGACAAGAGAGGCCACAAGGGGGGACGAGAGGCCACAAGGGGGGGGGACAAGAGAGGCCACAAGAGGGACAGGAGGAAGCCACAAGAGGGGGCACGAGAGGCCACAAGGGGGGGCAGGAGGAGGCCACAAGGGGGACAGGAGAACGATACCCACTGAGACAGGAGAAGGACACCCTGGGGGACAGGAGGAAAACATCTACAAGATGCCCCTGGACCATAGACGCATCAGGTTTAGTATATCTTTTTTTCCCTGGTTTTTGCCCTCTAAACCTAGGTGCGTCTTATAGTCCGGAGCGTCTTATATTCCGAAAAATACGGTAGTCATCATAAATCATTTATATATATACAGTAATAGCTGTGCTTAGTCCATAAAAATGAAATAAACCAATCAAAATTAGTTACTTGTGCTGCTTCAATAAAGCAGTCCCCATATTTTTAAGGTCAGATACACACATCTGATTGTGACTGTATATATGATGGGTACACAGGAATCTCGTATATATACTAAATAACATCTATGCTGTAAGAATAAAGCCTGATGTGTAGCCGTGTCACTAATAGAGATGGTCAATGAGATGGAAATAATTCTGCATTGATTCTGATTTATGCAAATGTATGCTCTCTCTTTGCTCTTGAAATCAAATAATTTGATATGTTGTTAAAATTTGGTTTGGTGACTACGAATTAAAGGGTACCTGAGAAGGATGAAAAGAAAAGTTTTACACATACCTGGGGCTTCTTCTAGCCCCCTTTCAGGCTAATCAGTCCCTCGCTGTCCTCCTCGGCCACCTGGATCTTCTGCTATGAGTCCTGGTAATTCAGCCAGTCAGCGCAGTCCGGCCGCATGACGCTTCCACAGCCAGGAGCGTTCTGCACATGTGCAATAGTGCTGCGCAGGTGTAGTCCGCTCCCGGCGGCGGAGTGTGTGCATGCACACTACGCCAGGCTGGCTCAAGTACCTGGACTCATAGCAGAAGGTCCAGGTGGCGGAGGAGGACAGCGAAGGAACTGATAAGCCTGAAGGGGGCTGGAGGAGGCCCCAGGTATGTATAAAACTTTAATTTCATCTGTCTCAGGTTTACCTTGTTACACAGTAGTACTATACTCTACATATGCACTCTCCATAGAGCTGCAGGGAATCCACTGAGAATGTTGATCACATTGAACACAGAGGTGTTGTCTATCACCCATAGACCTGGTTTAGGTTGTGCATGAAGAATGTGTAATAGAGGAAGAATCTCCTCATTCCCCTGCAGAGTACTGCACATCACTCTTACATGTACCCACACTTACATTGCTTAGTGCCTGATAGATCTTCTTTGTTCTAGTCTGTACCTTTTTCAAGGACTCTTACCAAGGACTAGTTTTAGTCTGTGACTAAAAGGAATAAATATGGCAGTCTCCATATCCTTCTCACTTCAGTTGTCTTTTAAAGGGGAACTGAAGTAAGAGGTATACAGAGGCTGCCATATTTATTTCCTTTTAATCAATACCCGTTGTCTGGCAGCCCTGCTGATCCTCTGTCTCTAATACTATTAGCCATAGCCCCTGAACAAGCATGCAGCAGATCAGGTGTTTCAGACTTTAAAGTCAGATCTGACAAGACTAGCTGCATGCTTGTTTCTGGTGTTATTCAGATACTACTGCAGAAAAATAGACCAGCAGGCCTGCCAGGCAACTGGTATTGATTAAAAGGAAATAAATATGGCAGCCTCCGTATACCTCTTACTTCAGTTCCCCTTTAAAATTCCTAAGCGTTGGCAGTTAAAGAGACACTGAAGCGAGAATAAATCTCGCTTCTTGTCTCATAGTCAGCAGGGGCATGTGTGCCCCTGCTAAAACGCTGCTATCCCGCGGCTAAACGAGGGTTCCTGACTCCCCCTCCCCCCCCCCCCCCCCCCCCCCCCCCCCCCACTGCAAAATCAACTACCAACTTGGTCGTAGATTTTGCTGCTCTTGAGGCAGGGCTAACGGCTGCAGCCCTGCCTCTCAGCGCCGTCTATCAGCGGCGCATCGCCGCCTCTCCCCCACCCCTCTCAGCGAAGGAAGTCTGAGAGGGGCGGGGGAGAGGCGGAGTTTCGCGCTGACAGACGCGCGTGAGACAGAGCTGCGGCGGTTAACCCTGCCTTAATCCAGAAGAGGGGATGCGCTGCTCGGAGGGGATTTCGGGGGGTAAGGGACCCCCGTTTAGCCGCGGGATAGCAGCGTTTTAGCAGGGGCACACATGCCCCTGCTGACTATGAGGTCTGAAGTGAGATTTATTCTCGCTTCAGACTCTTTTTAAGAGACGAATTTCAAGTTACATACTTTCAATCAACAAGATTGTAATATGCAAATTAGAGGAGTCGGAGTTGAGGAGTCGGAGTCGGTAGAATCCTAAACTGAGGAGTCGGAGTTGGTGGATTTTTGTACCGACTCCACAGCCCTGATTTATTTAACCACAGTTAGACACTTAAAGCTAAATTATTGCAAACACCTTCTGTTTTAAGAAGGCAAAACACACTAAGCATAGCATTTCGGTAGGAGGGATTTTTGATCTCTTAGTTCCCTATACTTTACTAGTGGTTTTGGGTCACCCTGAACTGCTTGGGTATTCTGCTGCACTGAA